>NC_057788.1:3730362-3808849 GCF_014905175.1 Aphidius gifuensis | reverse complement strand
TGTAATTGCCAATAATTAAAAGTATTGCCAGTTACAAAGTGATTCTGCAACTTTAACAAAGCAGTGAAAAATTTTTTTCTCTTTTTATTATTTTTCCCATTTCATTATATATAAAATAATTTTTTTTTCTTTTTATTTTCGACTAACATTCCTTATTTTTCCTCTTTTTATTTTGTTTTTTGCACATCAACATTCTGCAAATTCAATGTTAGAAAATAAATATAAAGCAAAAAAAGGGGTAAAACGTAAAACATCCCCCGTTATTTTGTGGACTTGCGCACATTATAAAAATTTATATATACCATCCCTTCTTCATGGATTGAATATAATGCGCGCCAAGTCAGTATGCGCGGGTGGAGAAATATATCCCAACAAGATTGAGAGAGAGAAAATATAGGCAAAGGGATGGTGAGGATAGTTTGGTAAATTTCATCAACGCTCGATGGCGTACCAGTATGAATTGTGATTCGGTCATGATCACACTCTCAACGTATTATCAATTAAAATTCTATCATGCGTTAATAATTCGAAAAAAAAATAACCAACCAATTGAATTAAATCATCAAAATAATAATAGTAGACTGTTATTCGAAGGATATAATTATTTAAAGGTAATAATTGCATTGTTGCCACATTGAAATTATGAAATGATATTTCAATTTACGAAAAAATTCATGTATTCAAATGTGTATGATTCAATGTCACTGTGTTTATTGTGAGTGTCGAGAATATATACAATATAATTATCACACTGGTTGTCCTCGGTGAATGTGTTTAAACAGAAAAAACGCAGAGAACCATCGAACGACTTTTTTGGTTTTTTTAAAAAAGTTTATTTGGTGTGGGATATTATTTTAAACCGGTCAAACGACTGATGATTCTTACACTCTGTGTCCGTATTTCGTGTGACGTTATTAACCCACTCATAAGTATATATTTCAACGACAATTTTATTCTTAAAAAATCATTTTAATTTGTTTTTAATTATTTTCTAATAACTGAAAATTATGCTTACAGTGATAATAAATTAACACGTGTTTTTTAAATTGAAATTTATTTGAAAAAATTAAGTATAAAGTCAAAACTTGAGTATTAAAATTTTTAAAAACAATATTATAATTATTAACGACAATGATTTTATTTTGTCAATGTAATAATGAAACTTTTGTCACAGTATAAGTAAAGTGTATATATAAGTAAATTGTCTGTTCACGTAGATACTGTTACAACTTTATTTAAACACAGTGCAGTGATCAGTAAACTTAAGCTTAGTGTATGGCATAAGTCGAATCTTCAACTTATACATAAACTGAGGTCACGTCGTTTTCAAACTTTATACTATATTATGTATTAAATTGAATTGTCGAAACTCAAGACCACACTTTAAAGTCCAAATGGTATATGTATTTTGTTAAATACAACTACAGTGCAATGTTGAAAATACGTGATGTCACACCACAAAATGGATAATTATTGTCAACAAGTACTTTATCTGTTGACAAAAAATCATTACTATTATTATTATTATACTTGTAAATTAAATTACAAAAATATTTAATGAAAATTATACATATATTTATATTATAAAATTTAATTGTTACTCAATTTAAAAACAATAGTTGTTTCACAAAAATACATACAGTATATATATATAATCAAATAAAGTTTAATTTAAAAGTGAGTGTGTGTGTGTGTGTGCATATGTGAGTGTAATTGTTTATATTTTTTTTTTTGTTTGGTGTGTATTATATATTTTTTTTTTTTTTTGTGAATTACATGCATATGTTCATATGTAAATAATCAATTGAAAACGGAAATACTTGACTTGTACACATAGTTTACTTTGTATGTACGTATTTGAACGTAACTCAATTGAAATTTTCGTATTGTTTTGTGTTGTCATTGATTATTTTGATGACATTGACAAATGTATTTAACGAAAATGTGAATTATTGACAGACATATGTTTTAATATTGATGAAATTTAATTGAAACAATTGGATAAACCCTTTTTCAAATAAAAAAACATTTCATAAATATTATAATATATAATATTTATCCAATTAAATTAAATCATAAAGTTTTATTTAATAATAAAATAATTCAATTATTATTATAACTTTATTTTTTTCTGATTTATTATTGTGATATTATATATAAAATTTTAATGAATTTTAATTGTTAATTTAATGATTTTTAAGAGTATAAAAGTTTTTACTAATTATATGATAATATAATTTTAAACAATGCAACCACAAAGTTTGATAATACAAAAGTTCAAGTTAAAACTTTGATCATAGTGATGCGTAGTTTTAAATACAACCCGTTGAATATTACCTCCAAACGAAGGTACATCCCATTTATCAAATCAGCAATAATCGATTTTGATTGTGGTGGCTATTGTGGCTCTACTGGTGCTTGGCTTGAAAGTCGAGTAAAACTTTTGCCAACATGATTGTGAATCGCCAAGATTGGATTATTCATGCTTATCTTATATGGTTTCTGATTAAGATTGCATCAACTGGTCGTGTATTTGGTGAGTTGTATATATTTATATTTAATAATATTGTTCAATTATTATTTTAAATTTTACAATTTAAATTGTGATTTTTTCTAATGGAATCATACAACTGACAATTGATCAATTAGATAATTAAAAAAAAGTTTAAAACAGATAAGTTAAATAAGTCGATAATTTATGGGTTGTCATTTAATTATTGATGTAGATAAATTATTTCAAGCAATAACCATAATATATTAGTTAATTAAAATTTTAAACTTCTCCATTTTCATATAGACTTTAATGAAATTATTTCGTTATTTTTAATTGTTTTGAATTATTTTATATAATTCTAAAGATAGCGAAATATCACTCGATTCTAAATATATATTTTTAAATAAAATAATAAAAATTTTCAAATAACTGTCAGCTTGATTCGGTGAGAATTAATTTTTTTTTTTAACTTAATTCAATTTTATCTGTCAATTAATATATATTTTTAAACAATATATTCAAAAATAAAATGTGTGACTTGTTGATAAGCCAGAGTTAATCTCCATTTGTGCATTGTATTAATAAATCTACTAAAATACTATCCTACATTATTGCGATTACTCGAGGTCAACATAAACCTAGTTGATTATACTAAATTGCACTACTATGAACTTTCCATGATTCATATAATATTCGCTAAATTTATTTTTATTTATTCATCAATCCACTTACAACATAATTTGTAAAATACACGTAATTTTAGTCTACACTATTAATTATCAAATTTCCACTTTGTTATTTAACTTAATTATAATTCAAGTACATTTTTTTTTTCTTGTCAACAGTACATTGTAATTTTTTTATGATTTAGATCCAGTAAAAAAAAAAAAAAAAAAGTCTATCACTTTATAGAAACAATTTATCTTTGAACAATAAAAAAAATTCTATTTTTGTGTAAAATATTAATTGAAATACTAATTAATTCAATCAATGAAAATTAATTTTGTTTGATGTTGCAAATTTATATATTTTTTTTTAATTATATATAAATATATCTATAGGTAGCTGTCGAGTGAGTGTAATAATTTTAATTTATAAAACTTTGTATAATTATTAATTAGCTATTGGAATATTCAAATATTCAGGAAAACGTTTTCATATCTGCACAGAAATATATATTCTTGTTTCGATTAAAAGGATATAATGTCATATACCTTATCATTATTTCAACTGCCACTTGTGATTAATTTATTTTTCGTTTTTTTTTTTGTTTAGTTTTAATTTAATTGGCACTTGTTTTGATTTTTATCATTGACATTCTTTTTTTTTAACTTTCAATTTTATCTGGATATACTTATTTTTATTTTTACATTATCTTAATTTTTTTACTAATGAAAAAATTATCTCTGTTTGAGTTTTATCATTTTAATTAATAATTTTCTCTTTAATTAACTTTTGTATTTTAATATTTTTGATAAAACGTTGAGAGGTATTTATATAAAGTTCTTAATTATCAGTCGATAATATCTTTCATATAATCTTAATTTTTATATTGATTTTTATTTTTATAAATTTATACCTATATTTTATTCGTATATATAATACCATGAAATTTAACTTCTTGATGCTTCTAGTATTATTGAGTTTTCATTTTATATTTTTCAAGTTTTACAAACCATTTTTTTAAACTATAAATTTACACGCCACTTTGAAAGTACTCCCTTGTGGATAGTTGTAAGTTCACCCCGCGGAATTGCGCTGATGTCCGAGAAAAATTATGTGAGTTGATATTGAGAAATCTATACTGTTACCTATCATTTTCAAATAGAAAAAAAAAAAATATTATTGATACTCTAAAACTTGAATATCTTGTACACTCCAGGCAAAAATTTTTAAACATGAAAAGCAAAAAATTTAATAAAATTTTTAGACATGAAAAATTTAATATACAAAACTATATACGAATATTCGACAAATCAATATTCTATATTATGTAAAGAAATTCAAAACTATAAAAAGTAATGGAAAAAAAAAAAAAAAAAAATTATATACCTTTTATAGAAAAAAGTATGCATTATCTATCAGCTGTACATTGTAGAAAGAGCTTTGAAATCTTTCGTTTTTCAAAACTGAAATATATTTTTTTTTTTTTGGAATACATTTCTTAATTTTCAATTTTTTTTTTTCAATATTATTCTCATTCATTTACTTCATTGATCCATTTAAAATTGTGTGTTTATTTATTTTAATTTTTAAATTATCAATATATACGAAAGGTTTAATAAATGACATTGAAATTATTATAGTATTTTACATAAATGCAAATCATCAAATTGAATAACTATACCAGGTATAATATAAATATATATTTAATGTGGTAACCCCACGTCACATAGGGATGGACGTATCAAAAAAAAAAAGAAATGGGTTGAAAACAGAAATACGAGACAAGTTCATGATTACAGTTTTGCGTGTCACCACATTTAATTACACTAATTTAAATTTGTACGTTGTATAATACATTAGCGTGTTGATATTCAATTTTTTAATATATCTCTTATATATACACATGAATAATTAGTTTTTTTCTTTTTCAATATTTATCTCTACCATATATAAAGTCATTTGATAAATGTCCAGTTGAATTTATATTTGCAGAATCAAAATATTTATAAAATTATAAAAACAAGGTAAAACTAAAAGTACAAATAATTTATTTTGATTGACAAATTTATTCTGCAATTGTTAATGCTTAAAGTAGCTTTTTTTTTTCTCAATTTATTGCAAAAATAATTTATCATTTTCAAATTGAACAAGACTGTGCCATTAAGTGTAGTATTTTTACATTTTCAATAATTTAGTTTTTTTTTTTTTATTTTTCATTAAAAAAGCTCTATAAATTACGGATTATAAAATAGGGAAAATTATCGAAATAATTGACTCGATAATTTTTCTCGAAAGCTCAACCAAAATACCTAAACTTATTTTATCATAAGCTATTTCCAAATAGTTGAACTAAAAAATTATTAATAAGCATGACTTATAATTTATCAATAATACTAATTAATAATTAGTTTAAAGATATAATAAGAAAATTTTTCTCAATATTATATGCACTGACAGAATTATTTTTATCAAATTTATTACGGACTTAATAATAACATTGAATTGTATTTTTCATTGATTTTTTTCTTTCTCATATCTTCTCAATACGATAATGTCCACAGTGATATTAACAATATTTTTTTATTAAACCATAATATCCTTATTTACTATATATTCAACTATGCTTTGATTAAAGAACACGATAACCATATAAGTACATGATATAATAAAAACTATAATTTTTTTTTGCTACAGTAATTGTCGGTATAACTAATTTGATAATTAGTAGTGTTATTATAATCATCGCTTATTACCTACTAATTATGAATATGTATAGATATTATCATTATTACAAATTAATAATTGCTAGTAATTTATAATCGATAATTATTACACTATGAACACATTGAATTAAAAATAAATAAAATTTATTGAACTGTCTGTATTGGCTATTCTAAACATTTTTAAATAATTTTAGTATTGTCAAAGAGTATTGATGCATACGATTGGTGTTTAGGGTGCATTATTTAGTTGATTTATTCATTACATAATCATACATTATATACACAAGTAGCTTGAACACCTAAATATTAGCCAAATTTTGTGGAAACCGTCAAATATATAATATATTAATATTTACCCCATAGTATATATTTATTCGTTGATTTTAGTTGTGAAGGTGTGTGCGTATTGAATCGAGGGGTTGAAATTCAATGCTTATTTATAAATATATATAGCTCTACAAAAGAGCAACAATGAATAGAAGGTAATAAAAGCAAGGGTTTGGCAAAAGTTGGCGATTGATTTCCCTTACAATATATACCCTCCTATATAACACCATTAACGAATTTATATATGTATATGTGCATGCGCACTACATGGACACGCAAAAACGATTTGTCCTTCCTGCAAAAGCTAGAAAAATGGTTACAAAATTGAGGTGTACTGGATAGATTTAACTTTTTTTTTTTCTTTTCGCACCCTATTTTCTTGAACCAATGAAGCGTATCCACTTTGGCGGTTGACCGAGTGCCTTTGCTTTTTATTTTTCTATTTTTACACGTTTCTATTTTCCCCCTTTTCTTTATTATATTTATTTATTCTTTTTTTTTCTCTTATTTACTCAAAGTGTTTATTCTGATTTGAGCTTTTTTCCCATGAGCTTTTTTCTTTATTTTCCAAGAACTGTATTTATTAAATTTTTTTTGGACTATATACACATAGAGCTTTAAATTTTGGAATAAATTTAAATTACACAAGTGTTATGTATTAAACACATTGTCTATTAAGGCCAATTAATTATAATGAAAATAGTCGATTCATTAAGCTGATACATTCATAGTGCTATTATTATCTGTAAATTATCGATGCATATAAGTGTAATTTTATAGCTGCATAGCATATATATACTTAGCATCTAAGCTGATTTCTAAAACGTGTTTCAACTCATACACATATAAAACTAAACTATCCCTATTTCCGGATACCGGTCTTCGGTAGAAGCTGTCGCTTCGATAAATCAAGTGACACCTGCAACTTTCCGACGCTCCAACGACAAGCTGGTGGTGTTGGCACGTACAACGTCCACCCTTCTTATACATACGTTTGATCGCCTTGCTTCCGTGCTTAAATCTGCCAGCCCACATGTACCTAAAGTATATATATACATACGACAGCACTTACATGATCAAAGATACATTCTTACTTGAGAAAAAAAAAATTCAAATTTACTGAGAAAAAGGATATATAGTTTTGAAGTTTGATTACTTAAAAAATTTTGAAAAAAATAAAATAAAAAGAAAATGGTTGATTTGCTTTTGAAAGGTGATAAATTAATAATTGATGTTTGTAATTCAATTAACATTGATGATTTTTGAAAAATTAGATTTGTTAAATATTTATTCAGGTGGAAGTTAATGTCAAATTTTGACGTTTAATGTCAGTTAGAACTTTTTTCAATGTATTACATGAATTTTAAAAATAATTATTGACAAAAATACATCTAGCTTGTGGCGTAATTTGTTTAATATCAAGCAAAATCAAAGCAAGTGATATTGACGCATTTTCAATCAATCGCTCTTGCTTTGATTTCGGCTGATCGATGACGGAAATACTCAATTTACCTTTGCGTTTATCTCAAATAAATAAAAAAAAAACCCAATATTACCGGAAATTAAAAATAGACCCTTTTCAATTTAATTTGATGCTTTTAGCCATTGGCATTTTCTATTATAGAATATTATAAGTGACAACGCGCAATATAATTTTTGTGTTATTCCACTAATGAAAAAAAATGTACAAAGGAAAAAAAAAAAAGAGATAAAAGGAAAATAAAAAACAAGAAAAATATGTGTACATTTGGTTTTTTCATTTTTTTCTTTTTCAACAGTTATTTTTCATCTGACATATATGACATATAAAATTTTGGTTCCTCCTACGAATAATTTAGGGATTTATATATATATTTTTTATTTCGTATTCTCTTGATTTTGCCCATCTAAAAGATACTTTAAAAAATCACAGTCTGTATTCTGTCTATCGTATATCGTTACGAATGATAGGGCCTAATCCAGAAAATCCAGAAAACCCTCTGATGGTATTCCTTTTATTTTTTTTATTTTCATATATTTTTTTTTGTTAGTTTTATTTTTTCATGGCACTCTATCTGGACCACTCCCTCGATAACAGGATCGTGCGACCGTGAAACGAGCTACTCTCTTAGGAAACAGAGCGAGAAACGGGATTAGGTGAAAAGACGTAGTGCAAAATTGACTTACCCAAACTATTTTACTACATCTCATTCGAATATTCTGGTCACTGTTAAAATTATATATTTGCTTACTTGACAAAAAAAAATTTATTCAAAGTAGAATTTATTCAAAATTCGTATATTCACTTTAACCACTTACTTAATTATTTTATTTTTTGTTTTTTTATTTTTCTCTACCCACTGTCTTGTAGTTGATAGAATCATCTATATATCTATTTTATTTTTCAAGATTTTAACTATATACTTATAAAACTCTGCCATTTTGAAATTCAATTTTTTTTTTCATTTTTATTTATTTATTATTTCAAAAGAGAAAAAAATTTAGAAGATTAAATACAGTTGAATAATTTTATTGCACAAGTAGCTTGTGTCAGAAAATAAAAGAATGAACTATTTAAAATATAAAATCCTTTCTTCATTTATTTTATACTCGTTTAAATATTTTTTTTTTACAAAATTAATCCTTATTTTTTTGATCTTTTAAATTATAAAATACATAAGCTAGATATTGTAAAATTTATGGTTTAAAAAATTTGAGTTATAATCATAAAATAAAATGAGCTTTTCATTGAATTCATGAGCTGATAATTTTTTAACTATAAATTATGTACAATGTTAGTTAAAATTAATACTCGAAAATTTTCGATAAATTTAGAAATTATTTTTTGCTACGATATACCAATTTTTTATAATAAATTAAACATAAATTATTTTCTAATGTATTTGTTTATACTTGATAACAATCTACATAAATAAAAAAAAAAAAATATAAATATTTTTTTTTTCAAGTTTTTAGTCTGGATTATTTATTACGAATATATTCAATGTTGTTTTGTGTAATTCACTGTGTTTTATCTCAAAACAAGTCATGTCTCGGTAGCAATGTATGTAGGGGATCAGGTGATTCATTGAGAGTTTCAAGGGAGTTATAGCATGAGCAACTATTGCAGGTGCAATACATATAGATAGAATTATTGAACCATAAACTTTTAGACTTTTCTTTAAGATAAATATTTACTCTGAACAATCAATTTTTATAAATTCCAACAGTCGAGTAAATACTACTTGAAAATATATTAAAAATTATTTATTTATTAAATTCATTGATATATATGATTAAAACAAATATATATTTATTAAATTTATAAATCTTCAGTGCTTTTTATTTTTGATATTAAATAAAGTATAATTGAAAAATTTATCCATAATTTTCTATTACATTATTATTTATTATTAGTCTGAACTTTTGATACTTTAAAATAAAAAAAAATATTAAATTTTTATAAATTAATATTTGATTGAAAAAAAAAAAATATGTCAATTCTTTTTTTGACCAGTTAACTTTTGTCTGCAAAAATACTATGATATTTAACAAATTAATTAGAAATATATTCATGATAGAATTTAATTTTCTTTCAATAGTAAAAAATAAAAATAAAATCTTTTTTTAAATTCTGTATCATAATTTATTATATATTTCAGTATTTTTAGTATAAGCTCTTTTAAAAAATTTAGAAAAATCATTACATTTTTTATGAATCAATAATTACTTGGATGAAAAATTAGCATTATACTGATTCATAATTTTTTATTAAATAAAATCCAAGTATAACCTTTCGTCAATGAATTATAAGAGATAATATATACATGTATATTATTCATAACAAAATTCAATTTTATACAAACACGAATATAATAAAATAAAATGAATTTATTTTTGATCACAGTATGATCTTTATGCTTGAGTACCCCTTATATATTGTTAGCATATAAAATGTCAGCTACTTAACATGAAAATATTTATTCTTGCGTGTTTACTTGTAAAAGCTGTGAACTATGCAATGTACATTGAGTTGAAATTTAGGTAACCAGTAGTCTTTCCTCGGTGCGAACTTAACGTGTATCGTAAATATTAACGGAAGTCTGGTTACCTTTGCTAACGTTTATTATACACGATATATATAAGTCTTGCACGCGTTCACATTTTTATAAGATATATATATATATATATTTATTTATCACTCATTATCGTATACTTGTATTACTTTCAAAACTAATTTTTGTGATATAAATCATTGTGTACTTTGTTTTACATTATAATGACATGTCATTAAAATTAAAATATTTGTATATCATTTTTTTTATCAAAACTTTTGGTTTAATTATATTATTGTGTTCTAGATGTAAATATATAAATATATATATGTTACATAAGAATTGATTGACTTTGATTAATGTCAGAACTATAAACAACTTGTCATTTTAAATATTTTATGTGTTATAATTTTTAAAAATATCCAAGATTTATATCTAATGTATGATCAGATGGTTTGTTCAATGTACTGAATATTTAATGAAGTTTTTTTTTTTTGGTAAAATTTAAGAAAAAGAAAAGACTACAATTTAATTGTCAGGTCATATTTATAGTCAAGTCAGTTTATTATATTTTCAATGATAAATAATTTATTATTTTGAATAATAACAGAAAATATAATTTCGTATTCCAAAGATAATTTAATATAAAAAAAGTTTTTATTGATAAAAAAATTTTAATCTAATAGAATTTTAATTTTTTTAAAAAAAAGTGAAAATAAAATAAATTTCCATTGTTTTGTTTTATAATATTCAATAAAGTCTTCTAATATCTTAATGAAATCTCGAAAAAATTAAAACTTCAAACTATATATTCTATTATATTAAAAAAAAAAAATAATAAATACAGTGTTAATTTTCAAAAGTAATTTAATTATTAATAAAATAGAGATTTTTTTCTTTTAAACTTATCTTTTTTTATTAATAATTTAATCTGCAATATACAATAAAAAAAATTAAAAAAAAAAAAAACTCCAGGAAAAAGCGATAGATTAAAAAATAATTTACGAAAAAAAAAAAAAAGTATAAAAATTTATAAAAAGGACGTTGCAGAGAAGAGTAAAAAAAAATATATATATAGATACAAAAGTACAAGAGAGAAAATAGAAGAGGCTATGTAAAACAAAGAAGTGGATGAATATCACTTTGTGGCAGAAAAGTAAAGAAAAAAGTAAAATACAAAATAAAAAAAAAAAAATAGACAAAAGCATAGCTGCCTAGCGACTATCGGGCTTGATTTACGGGTGGTGTTCTTTTGCCGGATTATCTGACATCTAGCTATAGTAACACGATATACGTGGCTCAGTGCACCCACTCGCCCTTCTCAATTTGATCAAATATATATATGTGTATTTTAACAGTATAAAAAAAAAAAAAAATAAAAATAATAATTCTATGCTCATGCATGAACGTGGACACACAAAAACTAACGTATTAGTTCAATTTAGAGAAAAGCAGATCTAAAGTCTTTATTTTTCTTGAACAGAGCTTCCCTTTTTTTTTCTTTTTCTTTTTTCTCAGTACAATCTCAATTGACCCTTAAGCGAATTGAATACATCACTACTTTATATATCTATATATATCATAAAAACACCCTTTTATAGTCATCCTCTTTCCTCATCGTTGCCACGTGTCTATATATTTATCAATTTTATCCCCTTTTTCTTTTACTAAAAATATATAACTTGAGTATTCTGGTCTGTGAGGGCGTATTCAATTATCAGTCATCACGAGTTTGTTACAAAAGAACAACAGCAATACTTGTGTTACTTGTCACATATACAAATTTATATTTAAAATTAGTTTTAATTTTTTTTTTTTTTTCTTTTTACATTTATGATCAGAATATCAAGTACATTTATTTTATCATGATAATAATAATAATAAAATTTACGTTAACAGTTTTTTATTTAAATTTACTTGAGTGCACTAGAACCCATTAACAAATTAAGTTAAAAAATTAAATTTAAAAAGAAAAAGAGAGTTTATTGGTTTTTTCTAAATGTAAAATGTTTAAAAAAAATTACATTTGATTAGTCAAAATGAATTTTCTTGTACAAATAGAAATTTTAAATCAATAGATATAAGTAATTGATATAATGTTTTAATCTTATATTGTTTAAATTCTTTCAACTGATTTTTATTTTTCAAATTTTTTTTTTTTTTGACTTGATAGAAAATATATTTTTCCAATTAAAAAAAAATAAAACATAAACTGTTTGATGAAATCTTTTATTCAATTGATATCGTGAAAAACTTTTTTCTTAGAATTTACTTTTAAATAAAAATTTTCTGTTTGTTTTACAATTTTTTTTTGTTTTTTTTATATTTTCGTTCATCTTGTAATTTAATTGATGGAACAAGAAATTTTTCTTCAACTTTTTCTTATTCAAATAATTTATAATAATAATAATTATAATATGAATTTGTTAATTTAATTAGTTATTTTATATTATTGGACTTTATTGAATTTTTTTGCAAATATGTACTTTGTTAATTTTTGATAGAATAAATTATTTATAAAAATTTAATATTTTGCATATTTTATATGGAGAACACGTTTCAATGTGTCTACTTCATCAGCTGTCATCGCCAACTTTGAATTCTTGATGTTTTTGAGATTGAATATACCCGTGTTTTATATACATATGTATATTTTTACAAACTCAATGTCTTATTTCTTTTGTTTTTATACAAATTTTTCAAGAAGATCACGTTTTGCGTTCATGTTTGACAAGTTTTTTCCTATGTACTTTGAAACAAACTTTTACTGGTGATGTAAAGAACATAAACCGTCAAAAATTTTTAGTTATTTGCTCTATATTTCATCTTTTTTCATTTGTTTTTTTTTTTAATTTTCATAAATTTTATTTTTCTTTTGATTTAAATAAATTTAAAAAAAAAAATTTTTTTCACTAATTTTTATGAGTACGGTCGTTTACAAAATTAAAATGTGAAAAGTTTTTATTTTTTAATTTTTTTATCATAAAAATTTCTGCAGGACTTAATAAATAAAAAAAACATAAATAGCGTAAATTACGTGTATGACTTTCATTTTTCTATTCTTTTCAAAACATAAAAAAAAAAAATAAAAATACATCTGTTGGGCAAGAATTTAATTCATCGTGTTTAATTTCACGTTCTATTAAACTCGAATAGATTTTTTTTTATTATTTTCATTCTTTCTAGAATTCTTTTAATAAATTACTAATTTTTTTTCTATTTTTTTCTGATATAATACCCAGATGTCGTTGGACTATTTCAAAATATTTCCATTGTTAATATGTCAATAAACCATCACAGTCAATAGTATACTTGAAAAAATAAAAATATAATAATAATAATAATAATCCATGTGTAGATTGTCATAGACAAGCTTAGCATACAATCAAATATTTATCGAAGTAGAATATTTGATTGAAGAGTAGATGAGCTAGATGCACTGCCCTTATACTAATTGTAATTTGATTTTTTACTCAATTTAGTTTTTCTTTCCTTTTTTCTTTCTTCTTATATTTTTTATTTGTTCTCTCGAATTGTGCACACCCCAGTAGGCACAATTCAATAGACACGTGTGTCGATAACAAGGGACACTCGTGACTGTTCTTGACGTTGCCACTGACAATGAGTATATACCGTACAGTCAAACCTGTACATATATACATACAAAAATAATCAAATAAAATCACGTGAAAATTGTATAAATATATATCTGATATTTTTTTTATTTATTAATTTAAATTAAAAGCTGAGTGAAATTAAATAAGCTTAAGTTCGTTTTTTTTTTTGATGATGATAATAATATCTTTAAAACATATATATTTATTTACTCTGATATACATACATACATTTCCATAAACTTGGAAAAAAAAAATAATAATAATAAGCTTTTTGGCTTTCAGCCAAAATTGATAAAAATGAACATTTGAGATATAATTTAACTGATGTATTTGTAACCATAATTTTGGGATCACAATTATGGCTATGAAATATCTTGATATGGTATGTTTCAACGTGTGAATCTCTCCCCTATAATTTTTATCATATGTATTATTTTTTTTGTATATATAATCCACTTTGATCCCCATACAGACAATAATGACAAGTGTCAAAAATCCTAGCAAAGTATTCTAAATAAAAATACTCAAGAGAAGAGATAAATATATACATGTATAAATTCAGTATAAAAATGGGGATATTTTTTCAATGCGCATATAGTACTTTCTCGGATAAGTTTGTATATATATATAATTTTATAAACGCTGATGGAGCAATTGGATGAGGGTCCTTTTCATCACAAGTCACTTGGATAAATTTCACTTTAGTCATATCAATATTTTATACATACATGGACATTTTTATTTTGTAAATATTTTATATTTATTCTTTTGAAATTTTCTAAAAACTTTTTCTTTTATATCTGTTTTTTTTTATTTTTTATATTTCTTTCAATTGTATCGATCGACGTAGTTTTAACGTAACTCGCTGCACACAACCATAATCATAAAAAATAGCTTCAACAATTTGTCATGGACAAAGCCTTTTTTTTTTTTTTTCTTCATTTTGTTGAGACCAGGCTACAGCATTTGTCGATGTACACTGCCGGATATAAAAAATGCTTGAATTTATTTTATTTTAAAACTTGCCTGTGAACTTTTTTATTTTTAATATTGGTATTTTTTCTTTAAATAGATAATATGAGAAATTATGATGATTTTGCAACTCAACAGTCAAGATGTCAAGATAATAAAATAAAATAAAATCATTTTATAACTTTAATAGAATTGAGGGAGTAAATTCAAGTGGTATAAAAATATATCAGGATTTTTTTAATATATATTTTTGTTTTTAATGTAAAATTGTGATATCGATAGAAACTTTAGCACTTTCGTGGATTTGAAATGTATCTGCAAAAGCTTTGTAATTTTTTTTAACTATATACATATCGATATAAAGAAAAACTCTTTTATATATTTTTATTTTTTTTTTTTATGAAAGTACGCGTTATTTTTCTCTCTCTCTCAGTCAACATATTTTCTTTTATTTTTCACACCAGATCACATTTTTTTTTTCTTGCCTACTTTTTCTACGTTTCTTTCAACTTCCGTTTGTTCTGTCTTTCTCACTTGGAAAAAGTCATGCTGTATGATTTACGATGGACCCAAACGTGCACTATCAAGAGAATTATGCGAGACGATAAAGAATTGCCAGAATAATGGTCTTATGCCACACGCGTTTTTTTTCTTATATACATTTTTTTTTTTTTTTGTTTTTTACTTCTTCAACGTCTTTTACCTAGCAGTTTCATTTTCTTTTTAACATGGTATATTTTAAAAAATATTTATACAACCCATTATTCACATCCATGATTTTTCTGAATAAAAAAAAAAGAAACAAATCAACAAATCATATCTTTATCTTGGATATACATTTAATAATTAATACTATAACAAAATATATCAAATTCATTTAATTTTCATTTATTTTAATGTATCGTTTTACAAAGCTACACTTAGAGAATTTAAATCTCTTTATAATGACAATAAAATGACAGTGATAAAAAAAAAAAAAAATAACATTAATTTAATTTTCTCGATAGAAAACTTGATGAAATTGTTGAGCGTTAAATTGAGAATAATCGATATAAAGCAGATACAATTTAAGCACAAAATCTCGAAATACTATAATCTGATTAAATATTTAAAAAATAAAAAAAGCTTTCGAGTATATATACAGTGAATTTATTTTCTCACTCGATATATTCATAATCAAAAAATAAAAAAATTAGTTTTTTCATTTACAAGTTTTTTTAGCATTAGCTTTAATGAATGTTTTTCCATAAAAAATAATATCTGTGTATAGATATTAATACATGTATGCAAGTAACTAATTTCATGTGAATCATTTGGATGTATACTTGTTTGTTTGTGAACATTAAAAATAGTAGGTTAAGTTTAACAAGAATAATGAAGACACGCGACAACAGCATAACTTATACTGTCATTGTTGAACTTACATGTAGTAGATGGGTGGTTGAAAAGAATGATGAAAGTTAGGTGAAATAAAAATAAGAGAGTAAAGTTATGTTACATCAAGTTCTATATGTGTGATAGATGTTTATATATTGTCGTTTCAGACTGAATTATAAATACAATATACATAACTTTCATGCATAAAATATCCTTGGATAATAGTATACAATATATAAACATTAATAATACTGGTATGACTTGACTTATGCTTGTCACGAATGGTGATAATGAATTTAAAGTGTTAATTAATGATTTTATAAAATACGGGGTTATAGTAAAATGAAGTTTCTCTTATACTTTCACATTGGATATTAAAAATATATACAAGTCATTCAATAAATACGAATAATTTGTTTTAATTAAATTTTAAAAATTTTATATAAAATTCGATAATTGAAAATAATGAACTGTCAATCAGATGGTCATTAATTTACATTATTTATTATTGATCCTTATATAAAAAGGAGAATGAAGCCTCTCTTCGAGCTATTTGATTGGCTGTTTATAATAATTCATTTGTTTTTGTTTAAATAATTTATTTTTTATTTTGTTTATCCGTTGCTATGTGTACCCGTTGTTATTTTATTTTTTGCTTATGTATGTGATGTTTTGTCAATGATGTAAGAAGGTGTAGTAAATAGTAAGAAGTATGTATGTTATAAAAAAATTAACAATTCTTATTAATTCTTCAGCAATATTTGCCATAAAAAATTGATATGGTTATGAAAAACATTGCTGAAAAAATAATTTAGATAACAAATCAATTTATTTGGCTATCAACGTTTGCCATATTTAATTAGTTAAATAGCTATTGGCAAATGTTGCTAAAGGAAGGAGGTAACCAAAAAAATTAATTTATAATCTAGATTAATTTTACAGCAATATTTTTTATATTAAATTAGAATTACTGTTTCAAATAATTATGGCAAATGCTGCTAAGGAAAGAATGTGACCAAAAAAATATTGCTTAGGAATTTATTGAGATTACTGATTAATTTATTTGGTCACATTCTTCCCTTAGCAACGTTTGCCAATAGTTGCCAATACTTTCTATATTAAATTAAAATGAGTTTCAAATGGCCGAGGAATTGATCTAGACTAATAATTAGTTTATTTGGTATTCTTTTTTTTTTTCTACTATATACTCAAAAAGTAAATTATAAATTGGGAGATATCGTGAATTTTTACGTAGTGATCAAGATCAAAAAATTTCTTACTACAACCTTCTTACATCATTGACAAAACATTACATATAATAGCGCGCAAAGCGCGCTAATTGGTCTAGTCGTTATAAAATCAGGGATAAATTTCGAAGTAAAACAAATAAATTTTGAAAATTAATTATACCGTTGAAATAACTTAAAATCAATAATCTGGAATTACATTGAATCAAAATGTCTTTGAATAAATAATTGTGTTAAAAAAAAACTATTATTATTATTATTTAATAAATCGTGTAGGTATATATCATCAACGAAATGATTAATTACTCGTGTAATTCTTATAGCCGAATTAATTACTAATTTCAAGCCAGACAAGATAACTAAATTATTTAAAATAATCTGACAAAATTAAATATTCTTTTATTTTTATTTCCATTTCTGTCGCGTGATTTGTATGTTCTTGACAAACATAAAAATCGTTTATTATTAAATAATTTCATGCTAGAAATTTAATGTACTTGTAAGTTAAATTTGGAAGTTAAATTAATTCGATGACATCTGAAAATGTATTGATTTTTCTGATTTTTGAAAACACTGGTATTGTCATGAGTTTTGAAAATTCTGGCAATTAAATATTAATTGATTAAATAATACTTTTGAAAAAATACGAACATTGTATGAAAATATAAAAAAAAAATTATAACCCAGCCAACGGAAAGTCGTTTCAAAATAGCAGCTATTTATAATAAAATATAATTATGACAATTTTTTTTGTTACAAAACCAACAATTTTGAGGTAATTTTAATTTTTTTTTGTTTGATTTTATATGGATTGAGTGTTTAATACATTCATATTTTGACATATTGGTCCAGTATGTGTATACAGAAGTAACATGATATACACAGAATATACGAAAATTTACATAACAAAAACTGTAGAGTATTTTGTAAAGACAAATATATAGATAATTATTATATATAGAAAGGATGTAGGATAATATGAGAGAACTGACGTATATCCTGTGACATGAAAATATCTAACCTAAATATACGAAACATTTAATTAATATAAAAATAAACAATTTTAAAATAAGTCAACATATTACCACAGTGTTTACAGTATATGTTTTGTTTTATTAATTAATAATAATATATATGTTTAATTTTAACAAGTTAAAAAATGCTAAGATTTATATTTCAATACATCATAAACAGCGGATATATATTCAATGATCATTATAATATACCATTGTGATCATAAGCACAAAGTATCAATTTATTTTTATATACATTTTTCAATATGGAACATTAATTTTCTTTTAAATTTAATAACTGTCATTCAAACAGCATAATTGTCATGTTATACAAATTTTGTAATTGACTAATAATTTCATAAATTAATTCATTAAAAAAAAACCAATATTCAATATGTATAATATGTTTCAGGAATTATTTAAATGAACGATTTCATTTAAAATATTATATAAAAATATATTTTTTGCCAATTGTAGTAAAAATAAAAAACCAAGTAATTTAGATTGAAAATTGATAATGAAAAAAAACTTTTTATGTTATTAGAGAAATTAGTCTGAATTGATGATTAAACGATCACTTATAGTCATACTTTTTTATCGGAAACTTATCATGGCTGATTAATGATTTGTGCGAAAAACAAAAAAAACTATTCGATTAATTTTCTATAAATTTCTCATGATAATAAAATTGATCATTATTGTTTTTTTTTTTTATAAATAATGTCTCTCAGATAGATACATCATTTTATAATCTAATAAAATTTATTTATATGCATATTTTAACATCAAATAATAATAATAAAATAAAGCCAAGCTTTTTTCAGAAAAAATCGATAAAATTTTATATTTAAATATAAAAACTTGATAATTATGTATATACTGAATCTAAATAACAATTAGTTTTATTAAAAAATTTAAATAACTTAATGATTTTTATTATCAATATTTTAAATTTATTATTATATTAATAATTACACTGATTGAATTCCAATCACACAAAATGTGGTTTGTAGTTTTGCATGTTAATTAAAAAATTAATGTTAATTGAATATCTGAAAATTGAGAGAATATTTGAGGTACAAGGAGAAAAGAGAAATCAAGGAGAAAAGTGGTTAGGCACTAGTCGAATTAGACAAATCGAGTTATACTATCAAGTTTGGTGGTTATGTGTGACGTAACAGGTTAGACTACTGTTGGATATAGAGTTTGTTCACTTTGGTCTTTAACTTTTGTTCACTTATAGTTTAGTCGCAACTCTATTGGCCATTCACTGTGTTTGTTAACCTTACTTAATATTTAAGCATCGATATTATCTCATATATATCATTTTTTTTCATAAAATAAAATTTAACTTTATACATTTTGAAAAACTAATTATAACAAATTTTAATTGAAAATATTTGTTCAATTATTTAACGTATTATTTAGATGACATATTCAACTATTTTATATCTAACAAAGTTCATATTAAATTGACCTAACAATATAAACTGCATTTTTTTTTTTTTTTTTTTGTTGTTCTATCATCATTTAAAATATTTTACAAAATGTTATGAAAAAAAAAAATCTATGTATATACAAAAAATAAATAAACTATAGATATTTCAATGCCAGTCAATATTTTTCTGTTAGTCGTTTACTGCACTTGTTGTTTTCCAATATATTTATATGCACATTTAACGTCGACCTCATAGTCAAAACGTGAACATAAAGGCAATCGACAACACAACTTTTGCTGTGTACTTTACGTAAACTCTCATGTATACCTGGATTATTTTATTTATATATATTTTTTATTCTTTATTATTTTCCAATACTATTGTGTAAATACTATTGTGTAAATACCACATAAATTGTGTTTTCATATAAATATTACAATCGGTTGTAATTTATATGCTGTCTATCAATTGAATAAGTTTTAAAATAAATTTTTTTACAAACAATATATAATTTTCTCATCACTCATATTTAGATTGTTTTTTTAATTTTAATTTCATATTTTTTTTTCTTTTCATAAAATTCCATTGATTTTTCCATTATACATAAAAACTTTGATGTAATTTTCTTTTCTTTTCTTTATTCTATATAACTTTCTTTATATTCTTTTAAGTAAAAA
Source organism: Aphidius gifuensis (assembly GCF_014905175.1). Lineage (NCBI taxonomy): Eukaryota > Metazoa > Arthropoda > Insecta > Hymenoptera > Braconidae > Aphidius > Aphidius gifuensis. The sequence continues at coordinate 3,788,263 of NC_057788.1, read as the reverse complement.
CCAATCAACTGTTATGTAACAAGGATATCGATTATAAATTTTATAATAAAATTAAATGCACGATATAATGTACAATCTTATTTGATAATTTTATAAATTAATAGTAGTATTATAAACTAATATTTTACCATATAACATAATGATGTACATAGCGGTATATTTCATTCACAAGTGCTAGAAAGTTCATGGGATTTCAGCCGGAAGTTGCTGAAAATTTCACACTTGCAAGCGTTGCACTTGGATATATAGTTAAGTACCAATAGCCAACAGTCGCGTGTTCAAGTGGGTTAAACCACATTCAAAATCGGACTAGTAATTTCAAGTGTTGAAGAGGCACAGACGTATTTATCTCCTTTTGTTCTGGTCGAACTAACTCTATCAAGAGCTCGAGCTCTGTGAAAGATAGAAAGAGAAAAGAGAAAAATAAAGAGAGAGATAGTGCATTCTACTACCACAGTCGCGTATTCCGGCCACTAATTTTGAACAAAGTCATTTATCGTTTATCATTGTCGTCAGGTTCATTTGTATAGGACGTATTTTCTGTGTATAAATTTTCAACTATTCAAACATACGTGTTCTTTTCAAATTTGCTAAAATCAATAATAATTAAATAATATATTGACATTATTCAATTGTTTTTTTTTTTAAATTGATCAAACTCATTACAAATTTTCTTATTGAAACATTATATATACATATAGTATCAAATTCAATTAAAAATAAAAATCATTTTGAATATAATAAATTTTTAAAAGATAAAAATAATAAAATACAAGAATTTTAATCTCAACGTATTATGATATATTATTGAAATGATATAAATTGACAGGTTATTTTACGAGCAATAAATTTCGAGGGGCAAAGAAAAAAAAAAAAATACTGAAAGAAAATGTATCGACGACCACAAAAGTGACTCAATCGAATGACTGAATAAAGAGCTTTCCCAACGGGCTACACAATAAATATAGATATATATTCAATATCCCGATATATTTTACTTGCCATATACATATATACTTCAAAAAACACTGAAAGTATCCAATTACAGTTTTCAAATATGCTTATACCAGTTTAAACAAAATAAAATATAAAAACAGCCTTTTAAGTATTTTTTTTTTTTTATTCTTCTGTTGTCTTTACTCACATTTATTATAAAACCATTATAATAAATTGTCATTGATATTTTTTTTTCCAACTTTTCTGCATGGATGTAAGAAATCCGTTTATAAAAATATGTCTTCATAAAAAATACATATTGATTTGAATTGTAACTACATCAAAAGCTTCTTGGTTATTTAAAAAAAAAAACAAAAGAACACACACAAGAGTCTTTTAAATATAAAGCTGAAATAATAGTCATAATAATAATGATAAAAATTTAGAAAATGTTCTTATGTCTGTAATATTTTATTTTATTTATAACCATTTGTACATTGGCAGTGTTAAAATCCCCTTGACTTGCAAATATTTTTTTTCCATTATAAAATTATTAAAAATATTTAAAACAAAAACAAATTTATTTAATTAATTTTATATACTATTTACGATTGTTTGACAAGTACAGTATAAATTCATTTTATTAAATGTCTAAATGATTAAAATGTTTCTAAATTGAACCACGTAAAATGACCACTAAAAATTTTTGTGCTAATATTTTTGACTGAGTTATGACTACAAGGATATTTAGTAAATTTGTGAGTATATATATATTGTCATAGAGCCAAAAAAGAGAAGGATTTAAAAAGGCTTTAACCGAACTTACGCCGAATTGTGAGTGGTTGCACCGTGTGTGTGTGTGTGTGTGTGTGTGTGTGTGTGTGTGTGTGTGTGTGTGTGTGTGTGTGTGTGTGTGTGTGTGTGTGTGTGTGTGTGTGTGTGCACGTCTGCTAAAGAAAAGTGGTGAGTCTGGTCATGACATGTTGGGGTATAAGACTTACGGTCCAGCAGGCATAAATGTAAAATGTCTATCTAATTTAAATTGTTATGCATTAAGGTTTGCTCATATACAGTCCTTTTTTGTTTATTTTATTATGTAATTAACTTCTCTTGTCTTTTCACCTTTCTTCTTAATTATTAACTAATTTTTTTTTAAATTCAATTTATACATTACTTTTTATTTTTTCGTGTAACATATATTAAATATTTTTTAATAAATAATATCGTTACGTTAAAAAAGTCATAATATTAAATTGATTTTTTTTTGATTTTTCAAATTCATGTTAAATACTCGTTTACCAATATTTTTTCATTTTTAATATTAAAAAATAAAAAAAAGTATATCGTTTACAAAATATCAAAGTTTGCTTTATATATATTTTTTTTGTTTTTAAAATTTGAATTTTATTTATTTATTGGTTTTAGAACCAGTTATTGGTATATAAAAAAATAATAACTGTTCATTTTATACAAAAATGAGTAAACTAATGAATTTTGTTTTCAAATATTTAATTACAAAAATCTTAAATAAATGTTTTCGATTTTTTTTAAATTTAATATTGGCTTGTGTAAATAAATAAATGAATATTTTTAATAATATTCATAAAGGGGATAGTGAAAAAAACTAATGCGCTTGCGTATTACGAATATTAGTAACTTGAAATATGATCGATCGATGAACATTTATATAGACATTGGCGTGCGTGATCGTATTCGTGACATGCATACAAAAATGGTCCAACATTTCGCGTAAATGAGTTTTTTCTTGATATCTTTGCCAATTTTTTCTATATTCGACTTATCATCTGTGTTATATTCCAGTCAAAAAAAAAAAAAAATCACAAATTTATTATTATTTTTTATTACTTCACTGCATATCAATTGGAAATAGAAATGAAATGGGGCTTTTTATTCATGAATTTCAAATATTTACACATTTATATATATAAATTCTTTTTTTTTTTTTTATTTATTTCTGCTTACTTGTTTGAGATATTCCAATGCATCATTCAGTTTGAAAAATTTATCTTTTAAAATATACGAAAATCAACGATTTTTTTTCTATAAATGTATATCTTGCTGTATGGTGCTTTTATTATTGAATTTATAATACATTTTTTTATATTTAAAATAAAGAGTAGAAATGTGTATACAGGCTTTAATTTTTTTACTAAAAAATTTAAGATATTTTACTGTCAAACGAGCTTGACCACTGATGGTTTTTTTTTTTACAATATTTTGATATTAACAGCTATAATAATCTGTATGATTATATGTCAAATTAATATATAGCAAAAAGTTTTAAATCTTGACTATAGTACACAAAGTTTGGGCATAATCTGAATGATCCTCATTCAATGGACAATATTTATTCATGATGGCTTTTCAAAATTTATGAGACATATAAGTTTAATGTCGTGCGCATACTCTATTGATTTTTTTATTATTTTTTTTTACTTGATATTATCACTATTATTATTATTAACATTTGTAAATTTTTTTATTTTTTATTAAGTATTACATTCAGGCAAATATTTGAGCCACATGGGTGTGCTCATTGCTCAATTTTATAAATAAAATATCTCAAAAAAAAAAAAAATGTCGACTAAATGTTTGAAATTGATTTTGGATTTTTTTTTATTTTGATATTAATTTTTATTATATGAATATGAATCATATAATATGATATTAAAAATGAAAAATGACAAAAATTCAGTCAACATATGAAAATTGTTTTGTTTTCTTTTTGATAAAATATGTTCTATATTGAATTGAAAAATTCATATTTACCAATACAACAATTTTTTTTAGTCTAACAAATACATACAAAAAGTCATGTCATGCTGATTGTCACTCATATGATGTCTACCTTTTTCGTTACCCTCTGGGCAAAAAAAAAATATAGTTATTCTATACTCCTGGGTATAACATAATATAAAAGACAAGACAAAATACAAACCTTGATGCGGTTGAGTCAAGGGACATACTGTGTCATGAGAATTCTATGAGAAAATAGAAACGATATTCTCTCAACTGAATCAGTAATATTTTCTTTTTTTTTCAATTTTTTGTTATTTTATATTTTATTTTACTATGATAAATATATTTTTTTCAAAATTTTTATTTCAATTGTAATAATTTTATTAAACTAATTTATTATTGCTCATATATGATCATTGAAAATTGGATAAAAAAAAATATATATACTCTTGGGAATGAATTTTCGTAAATTTACATTACACTGTTATGTGCAATTGAATTAATAAATAACTTCAATATACATTCAGTATATTTATTTAACGAGAATTAATGGCAAATCCATTATTCGATTTTACCATTAAAAAAAATGAATAATCACTAAATAAATAATCACCAACAAGTAATGAAATATTGATAAAATTAAAAAATTAATAATCTAAAAATTTATATCATACAGTTATTTTTACCATTTTTTATTAAAAATTAATATAAAAATAATAGGCCAGTTGATTTTCATTAACTTTTAATTATTCAACTGATAAAAAATTGAAGAAGAAATTTAAAAATCAATGTAAGTAATTTAAATGACTCGAATGAAATAATTATTAGTTTTATAAATAATTCAAATATTGAACTTTTAAACAGATGATTAATTTTTATTATTCTTCATTAATTATAAGTACATACATAATGTATGGAAATATCGAACAAACTGCTCAGCATTAATTATTAATCAATCATTAATGAAATTTAAATTATAAATCAAAATTTGTATAAATATTATAATAAATTATTCAATAAAAATACTCTTTGCTTTTTTTCTTTTTCAAAAAACGATATCACTTTGATAAGTTAAGATAATTTTTTTCGTATGAAATTTTATGATGGTAGTTTTTTTTTTTTCTTCTAAATCGATAATACATATTGGTGTATCTCCCCCGAGTCATTTGGAAAAATAAAAAAAATAAAACTTTAATAATAATGATGATAAATAAAAATATATATATGGGATATTTGTAATATTACCCGTATTCTATCGACTGATTGAACACTTGCGATATGTAATACTTTAAAATACCCTCGTCAGCTTAAAAATTTATGCATCGAGAGCTGATTTTTTATTATTATTATTCAGCGATAGAGATTACAGTGGATGAGACGGCTGATGTGAATTGCCTAAGGCTCAAAATGAGACTGAAAGAGAATCTGGATTTTACTGCCGCAAGGAATTTATGTAATACCTATACGCAAAACGGCTAGGTTATAGGTATACAGTTTGTTCCATATCCTTGCTCCCTAATATTCCAGTATAAACGCCAATGTTCGCATCGCTGCACGCCATTACTGTGTCCCGAGGGTCAAAACTTTACAAAAAAAAATTTTAAATTTATTTTCTCTCTATACTCACCCTTTATATTTTTTTTTTCATATAATATCTTAAATTTTTCAAGATCTTTACAAAACTTTGATCTATTTTTCCTTTTTATTTTTTTTGTTCATATTTATATATATCTATAGTGACTTATACTCGTAAAAGAATAAAAAAAAAAAAATTATATTTCCATCTATTGTCCTCCTTGTATATACGAATTTATTATTATTATTATTAATTTTTTATTATTAATTTTATTGTATTTTAAATTATCTATACTTAATCTAAACTGAAAAACTTTAAAACTATTTATTTATTCCATTCCATTAGCCGGGTAAAACTTTTCTTTGGATAATTTTTTTTTTTTTTTTTTCTTGAAAATGTCAATGACACTCTCCACTCTTGTTACTTGCATCTGTATAAATACATGTCCATATAAATATAAAAGTGTATGACAACAAGTGGTTCTGTCTGAGTTTATGTATATTTAACTGCGTGTAGACATTTTTTTCATGTATTGATACTGCAGACATATACATTTATGTACATGATTTTTTTTTTTTTTCCATTTTTTGCTGTTGACAATATACACTAGTATAAGGTGCAAAAGGAAAGTAAAGTCTTGAAATATATACTTAGACACAACGAATGAAAAAAAAAAAAAAAAAAATGATAATAATATTTCATTGTCTGGGTTATATACAGTTTAAAAAAAAAAACAACACAAAATGACAGCGTAGTGAGGCTTCCCCAGTCTTTCAATACTCTCTTCTTCACTTAGAGCTTTTACATTTGTTTCAACGTAATGTGAAACTTCTAACTAGTCTCTGCTTTTCTATGAAAAGCAAGCTAATGACGTGATTTGAGAGTCATAATCATGCTCACGTCCAAAGTGAATACTCATCAGATAGTGTCAGAGAAAGACGTACATCTATTTTTAGTATGTGTGTTTAGAGAGAAAGATGAGTGCTTTTGGTCGTACTAAACTGACATCTTTGTTATGTCGGTCGTGATAAGACAATCAACGGCCATATTGCAATTGTGGATGCTCCAAGTTATCTAATATATACATATATAAATTTATGTTACGTCATTGTAGAAAGGTATTTTGAACTTTCAGGAAAAGCTTAATCGGCTGTCAACGAATTAATCGATACAAAACTTATGACATAATAATTATAATGATAATAATTAAGTACATTAATTATTTATTTAAAAAAAACATTTTAAATAAATTTATCGAGATATTTTTAGTTGATTAATACAAGTTATACCTATATAAATAAATAAATAAATATTATATAAAAATATAAATTATATACGTAATAAATAAATAATAAAAATGAAAAAATTATTATTATTATTTGGAGTCATTGGCACGTACATTTTTAGAGACATTTGTCTTGAAAGTATTTTTTCCTTCCTTCAACAAATTTTATTTTTGTTTTTCGTTTTTTTCTGCTAGCCCCTTATGGAATATCCTAATATGATCAAGGATAGACTAGCTGAATTGCATACGAATACGTGATGATAAAAAATAAATAAATATGATTGGTTGAAAGAAAATAAGCGATACTTTCTTTCTTCGTTTAATCGACAAACACACAAAAAATTTTTGCCTTTTCTTTTTGCTACGTGATCGTGGTAATGCAGTGATCCAATGGCAATGCGGTTAACTCGTTTTTCATACTTTATAAAAGTTGCCAAATTGGTGAGAAATTTCATTGCGACATACAATAAGTAATTGGATATAAGTCATTGTTTTTTTTTTTTTTATATTTTTACGATTTTTTCTAAATATCATATATTACCAATTAAAGTTAATTGAAATTGTTTAAATAAATAAAAATTAATATATTTAATATTAAAAAATTATAATAATTACTTTTGATAAGTTTTAAATAATTATTGAAATTTTATTTTAATTATTTAAAATTTTATGTTCATTAAAAAGTAGCTATAATTATTACTAAAAACTTTCAAGATATCTTCAGGTTTTAGGTTAATCATTACGGTTCGTTGAGTTTATGGAATTTACTCTTAAAATATATAATCTTTTTTTTTTGGATGTAGTTAAAAAAATTTTAAAAATTCTTTAACAGTTTTAAAATTTAACATGAAAAATAGATTGTCATTATAATTTTCCAATTTAATTATTTTACTGATGAATATTTATTTTATTAAATATTGTTCTTAAAAATGTCAGTTACTGTTGTTAAATATTTTGCGGTTTTAGTTACAAATTCAGTATTACGATTCAAATAAGCATTGAGCAAATTTTACTTAAAATATCATTATAAAATACATAGATTTGTATTAACAATATAATTTCAAATATCAACATGAGAGAATTTGTCGAGTTAAAAGATTATTATATAGTGTCAATGTAATGTTTGCTTCTGTAGAAACAAATAGTCGCGGTCAAGTACATTTGGAGTATGTTGTTTCGAATAAATTAAATTTCCAGAGTTTGGTTACAGTTGTCATGAGCAGAATTGTAAGTTTATTTAATTTTATATACAAGTCGTCAATTTGATGTATTGAAGCAATGTATATTGTGAGGAATTTCCATCTTACATTAATATTATTATTATTAAATTTATTTGCTTAATTATATTTGCATATTGTATATTATTTTGTGTTGTATATTGTTACAAAGTTTTAACAATATGTATACACATTCCCATATCAATTATGATAGTTGAATTATATTCAATAATATTAAATTATTAAAAAATTAAAAATTCTCTCACAAGCAGATTCAAATTCTTATGAATAATTCAATTTAATTAAATTCCAATTTTTTTATGTATTTTTTTAAAATTAAATTTCATCTTATAATTTCAAAATAAAAAGCTTTATAATTGTAATTGTTTAAACACAATTTAATTAATTTGTCGATATGATGATAAAATTAATTTGAAATTTTACTTTTTTAGTAACAAAGTGTGAGTATATTGATTATTTTAAGTAAAGAAATGAGATTAAATAATTCTCATTCTTTCCAGATGATAATAAAGAGATAATTCGATTAATTTAATATCAAATTTATGACAGGTGATGAGATATATACTTGAAATTTATTTCAACTTGAATATACAAATTTCAATTAACGTAATTATTTAATTTAGATTATAGCTTATTCAATATTATTTATAATTTTTTATTTTTGTTGAAATATAATAATAGTTGGTATATATCAATACTTGAATTTTTTATAAACAAAATGGAGTAGGGTGCAAAATTCACAGTGGGACAAAATTCATAGTCAAGGATGTTTTGCACGCCATCTACTGGCAATAGGGTTTTTATCTTTTTCGAAAAACCCGTTATGGTTTTAAAATGGCCTGAAAGACACTTCTCTTGGAAACGTTAAAAATACAACAATATAAATTTTAAAGATAAATTATGCTTTCTTTGATTTATAATTACTCAATGAGTTAAAAATTTCTATGTCAAGACAATAAAGATAAAAAAACACCGGTAGGTCGAAGGTTTTTTATAAAAACCCTTCACCTGACAAAGAACCATAGTAAAATCGTTACTTGTAATTTTTTTTAATTGTTAAATAATATAAAATTATTAATAAAATAAAAATATAAATTTTAAACAAATAAAAGAAAAAAAATATTTATCAAATTGTATTTAATTTTATCCATTAATTTATAATTACCATTCATAATCCATTAATATTCAAATCGAAATTCCTATTTACATTGATAGTAAGTGTTCATCTTGTTTATAAATAATCCTCGTTAAAATTAAAAATGAACGTATATTTAAAACCACGTAAAGCATTAAAAATATGATGATAAAGACAAAAAAACACCGGTAGGTCGAAGGTTTTTTATAAAAACCCTTCACCTGACAAAGAACCATAGTAAAATCGTTACTTGTAATTTTTTTTAATTGTTAAATAATATAAAATTATTAATAAAATAAAAATATAAATTTTAAACAAATAAAAGAAAAAAAATATTTATCAAATTGTATTTAATTTTATCCATTAATTTATAATTACCATTCATAATCCATTAATATTCAAATCGAAATTCCTATTTACATTGATAGTAAGTGTTCCTCTTGTTTATAAATAATCCTCGTTAAAATTAAAAATGAACGTATATTTAAAACCACGTAAAGCATTAAAAATATGATGATAAAGACAAAAAAACACCGGTAGGTCGAAGGTTTTTTATAAAAACCCTTCACCTGACAAAGAACCATAGTAAAATCGTTACTTGTAATTTTTTTTAATTGTTAAATAATATAAAATTATTAATAAAATAAAAATATAAATTTTAAACAAATAAAAGAAAAAAAATATTTATCAAATTGTATTTAATTTTATCCATTAATTTATAATTACCATTTATAATCCATTAATATTCGAATCGAAATTTCTATTTACATTGATAGTAAGTGTTCATCTTGTTTATAAATAATCTTCGTTAAAATTAAAAATGAACGTATATTTAAAACCACGTAAAGCATGAAAAATATGATACAGTTTCCATTGATCAATTTCCGATGCTTTACCTAGTTTCAAAAGTGTAAGGGGCTTTCATAGACCCTAGGATCTTAATATGGGTTTATTTTCTATTCCGACGAGAGGTTTTTGTAGATGTATAAGATAAACACTTATCAGAGTAAATAGGATTCTTAATGAGGTTTGAATAATAAAATAAATAAAATTCTATAATTATTTAGAGCTAGAATATAATTTTATGATAACTGCTAATACGTGAAATTGAAAAACCTTTTATTATTAAGGTTTTTAATATTAAAATAGTAGGAAAAAATGAATTAAAAAAACACCATACTTTTTTTTAGAAAAGGAAAAAAAAATATTTATTGACTTATATTTAATTGGGTAATTAAACGTCATTATTTTTCTTTTTTATTTAAATACGTAATATTTAAGTTTTTCAAAATCATAAAGAAATACATTTATAAATTTTGTTTTATCATTTTATTACAATCTTTTTAGATGATGAGCGAGTGTTACGCTCAACATGAGAATAGCTTTTTTTTTTATATTTTTTTGGAACAACGTCTTGTGGCTTAGGAGTAAGGGTTGAATGTATTGATGTTAATTTATCACTTGATTTATCACCATCAGGTGGAGTAATTACAGTGACATCTGTTTGTTTGGTTTTTACAATTTCATCAACTGTCACATCTGACGTATTACATGTATCATCATCATCAGGTGGTTGAGCCATTAATTTTTCATCAAGAGGTTTATCCTGAGTTATTGGATCGATTGTTTTAACAGGATTATTTTGATGATTAACATTTTGTTCTTCAAATGGTTCATCAGAACGACTTGTTATTTTTAATTCAGCAGCATCACCACGAGAATCATGATTCTTTAATTTATCACTTGGTTTATCACCCTCAGGTGAAGAAATTATATTGACATTATCTTTTTGGTGAGATGCTGCTGGGTCTTCAACATTTTTATCTGATGTTTTAGATGGATCAGCATCAGGTGGTTGAGCCATTAATTTTTCAACAATTGGTTTATCCTGAGTTATTGGATCAATTAATTTAACAGGATTATTTTGATGATTAACATTTTGTTCTTCAAATAGTTCATCAGAACGAGTTGTTATTTTTAATTCAGCAGCATCATCACCAGAATCATGATTCTTTAATTTATCACTTGGTTTATCACCCTCAGGTGAAGAAATTATATTGACATTATCTTTTTGGTGAGATGCTGCTGGGTCTTCAACATTTTTATCTGATTTTTTAGATGGATCAGCATCAGGTGGTTGAGCCATTAATTTTTCATCAAGAGGTTTGTCCTGAGTTATTGGATCAATTGTTTTAACAGGATTATTTTGATGATTAACATTTTGTTCTTCAAATGGTTCATCAGAACGACTTGTTATTTTTAATTCAGCAGCATCACCACCAGAATCATGATTCTTTAATTTATCACTTGGTTTATCACCCTCAGGTGAAGAAATTATATTGACATTATCTTTTTGGTGAGATGCTGCTGGGTCTTCAACAGTTTTATCTGATGTTTTAGATGGATCAGCATCAGGTGGTTGAGCCATTAATTTTTCAACAATTGGTTTATCCTGAGTTATTGGATCAATTAATTTAACAGGATTATTTTGATGATTAACATTTTGTTCTTCAAATAGTTCATCAGAACGAGTTGTTATTTTTAATTCAGCAGCATCATCACCAGAATCATGATTCTTTAATTTATCACTTGGTTTATCACCCTCAGGTGAAGAAATTATATTGACATTATCTTTTTGGTGAGATGCTGCTGGGTCTTCAACATTTTTATCTGATTTTTTAGATGGATCAGCATCAGGTGGTTGAGCCATTAATTTTTCATCAAGAGGTTTGTCCTGAGTTATTGGATCAATTGTTTTAACAGGATTATTTTGATGATTAACATTTTGTTCTTCAAATGGTTCATCAGAACGACTTGTTATTTTTAATTCAGCAGCATCACCACCAGAATCATGATTCTTTAATTTATCACTTGGTTTATCACCCTCAGGTGAAGAAATTATATTGACATTATCTTTTTGGTGAGATGCTGCTGGGTCTTCAACAGTTTTATCTGATGTTTTAGATGGATCAGCATCAGGTGGTTGAGCCATTAATTTTTCAACAATTGGTTTATCCTGAGTTATTGGATCAATTAATTTAACAGGATTATTTTGATGATTAACATTTTGTTCTTCAAATGGTTCATCAGAACGACTTGTTATTTTTAATTCAGCAGCATCACCACCAGAATCATGATTCTTTAATTTATCACTTGGTTTATCACCCTCAGGTGAAGAAATTATATTGACATTATCTTTTTGGTGAGATGCTGCTGGGTCTTCAACATTTTTATCTGATTTTTTAGATGGATCAGCATCAGGTGGTTGAGCCATTAATTTTTCATCAAGAGGTTTATCCTGAGTTATTGGATCAATTAATTTAACAGGATTATTTTGATGATTAACATTTTGTTCTTCAAATAGTTCATCAGAACGAGTTGTTATTTTTAATTCAGTACCGTTATCTTGTCCATCCATGTCCAATCTCAAAACTTTAACTACTGGAATTTTCATTTCGTTATAAGTTCTATTTTTTCGTTTGAGATTTATTTGATCAGATTCATGATTTTTTAATTTACTACTTGACACTGTAATCACTTCACCTGATAGTGATAAATCATCATCTGTTTGTTCGGTTGTTACAATTTTATCAACTGCCACATCTGACGTTTTACATGTATCATCATCATCAGGTAATTGGTTTATTAATTTTTTATCAATTGGTTTATCAGCGTCCAATCTAAAACGATCTAGTAACCAAAGTTTTACCTTGTTTTTTTTTACATTGTTATCTTTGCGTTTAAAAACTATCTCATAGTCCATGTTCAAATTGGATACTGAAAAAAAAAAATTATATAATTTCAAATAAACATGTAGAAATAATTATAAAATAAATTCAGAAAATTCATAATGCACCTATAGTTTGAGTCCCAACATCACACTTTCCAAGTTCAATTAGTGGTTCCTTACGCATACGTTTATTTTTTGGTGCTGGAATCTGTTGGTTACCATCATGTGATCTCTTTTTTTTATATTTCTTCATATCACGATATTCTTGCTGAAGTTCTTCGTATTTTTTTGAGTGGTTATGGTTCCACTCCCAAAGAGCTGTATCAAAATATAAAAATGTTCCATCTGGACTTGCTCGTAATTTATGAACGACTTCACACTTTGTCGTGTATGGACTATAAAATCAAAAAAAAAAGATTATTATTATTATATGTATATATATATATGTTATAAATGAAATTCACTAAGAAAATAAAGACAAAAGAAAACAGTTCGTCGAAATTTTAGTTTAAATCGAAAAGAAGGGTCTATTCAAAAAACACTACTTGTTGAAGTACATCAATTATTTTAAATATTTTTAATTTGTTTGTTAAATAAAAATCCATATTTATATATATTTTGAAGAAAGTGAAATATTTTCAACACACTGGTGTTTTTTTTTTTTTTAAACTCAAAAAAAAAAACGTAAAACAGTTAGTAAAAAATAGTTAAAGCGAATTCAAAGGGTTTATCGAAAACACCTTCTGTTCATAATACCAGACCGTGAAAAGTAGTTGCATTTAATGAAAAGGGTTTATCAAAAAAACCTTTTGTAAATAATAATTCATATTTAATATATATATATATATATGTATGTATGGAATAAACCAAGAAACATAATTTTATTTAAATAATTAATTATTTATAAAATGAAAAACAAATATAATAGTTTATATATTATGAACTGGTTTTTTGTCTTTATTTATATATAACAATGAAAGTTATATACATACGAAAAAAAGTTAATAAAATAAAGACAAAAAAAAAAAAAAAAGAAATACCAGTTTATGATATTTTTTTTTTTGTTCAAAAAATATATTTTTTTTTCTTTTATTTTTTATTTTATTTGTTAAAAAAAAAAAAAAAAAATTCAAAAACAAAAAATATCAACACCAGTCGGCTCAATGAATCGAAATGGAATGATATATAAAAAGAGAAAGAAGACATTTATTTTTTCTTTTGTTATTTCTTGTCGACCGTTTGTCGGGATTCTTTGTCGGCGTCAGAGTGTGAAAATAAATATAATATATAAACAACAGAGCATTCATTTTTATTTTGGATATATTCTTAGTAAAAAAAAAAAAAAATCATCTTTAACACAATGAAAAAAACTGAGTCAACTTACCGATGATTTCCAGACTTTGATAAACCATTGCATTTGCATCGTTTTTCAAGAAAAACATAATGCAATTCTTTTTTAATCTTTTTCTTCGACGAAGCCACTGTCAAACTGTCATGAGTGTTATATGAATGTTTGTCAATTGGTAACTTATCAAACCATTCGTAATATTCTTCAATTGAATAAAAAACTTTATCTTTAAATTTCTCCATTTCTACATTGACACTTTCAGACATTTTTTTTTAGTTTATTTTTTTTTTTTAATATTTAAAATAAAATTTGTTATTTAACTCTTTTTTAAAATCAAAAATTTATGAAAAAATGTTCAATTAAATTTATTTCTGGTAATTATTATCCTTTTATTTTATTTTTCTTTTCACAAGAACTTCTAACTACACAAGGTGCTCGGTGACTATCTACGCGTGAAATAAGCAATAATCATTTTAACGAGCGGCTGACAACGAATGTTTCTCTCTCATACTTCGGGACTAGTCGGATTACGAGAAGGTTCGGTTCGTACGCCGAAGATGAGCGAATCGACTTTTTCTCGCATGAAGACCCTTTATGTTCTTCAAGACCCTGCGATCAAAATTGAATCATTGTTCGATAGCTGCAGGTGTTTTTTTTTTTATTTTATTATAATTATAAATACTTTATTAATAAAAAAAAAAAAAATGACTTACAAAAATCAGAAAATCAAGAAATTAAAAAACACCAGTAAAAACAATATTCCACATTTCAAAAAAGGTTTATAAAAAACCCTTTACTTGTCGAAAAAAATATAAACTGTTTTTTTTAATTTACAATTACTTAATTAGTTGTAGCTACAATATTTAAATTTTATTTTGTTGTGTGAATAAAAAAAAAAGTATCTTTTACTCTTTCAGGCCCTGCGCTTAAAATTAAACCATTGTTTGATAGCTGCAGGCTTTCTTTTATTTTCTTTGAGTAATTGAAAATGAATTATAAAATAAACAAAAAAAATAAATAACTATAATAGACAGGGAAAATCGAGAAATTAAAAAACACAAGTTGAAAACATTCCACATTTTTAAAATGGGTTTATTCAAAAAACCCTTTACATGTCGAAAAAAAATATAAACATTTTTTTACATTTACAATTACTTAATTAGTTGTAGCTTCAATATTCGGATTTTACACTGAAAAAAAGAGTCAGGGAAAGAATCCTTCACTTGTTTGTTTATTTATTTATTTTTCGTCAATAAATATATATATATATATATATATATATATACATATATGAACCAATTCAAAAAATTAGAAAGAGTTTTTCTTTCAATTTTTTCTATTTAATTACAGCTTATTATCAATATTTAAAAAATAAAATACAAAATCATCAGCCGTTAGGCAAATTTATTTGATATAATAAAAAGTCTGTTGTCTTCGTCTGTCGATCTCTTTTGTTTTTGTTTGTCGCTCACTTACTTTGATTTTTTTGATATTGGTTTTTGACTTCGAGCGAGCATAAAGTTTCAGCTTAAATGTGTGAATTTTTGAAATAACTCACACATATAATTCGAGAATTTTACGTATTTTTTCGAGTTCAACACATATGCGCGGATATGATGCGCCGAAAAAATGATAAAAGACGTATCTCCTTTGATTTATTAAGTCGGTGGCATCGTATCAAAGTCATTATTTCACAGTGGGCTGTCACGATGGAGAAATCAACAAATCAATTAGTGAGTGAAAAAAAACAATATGTGAAGCATCCACCTTTGGTTTTATCGGGGTATAAATATCGTTTTTTAATTAATAACAAAGATGGAACGCAGTAAGTATTGAAAATATAATTTTTTTTCATAACAAAACTTGATTATGGTAATAATAATAATAATAACAACGTTCTGATTGAGACTAATATATTCAGTTCAGTAATCGTAAATTTTATAATTTTTTATGATGTTCATCGTGGGTTTTCAAGGATTTAGAAAATAAAAAATTTATGACTCGTGAAAAGAGAAAGAAATGCGTTTCCATTATATAGAAAATTTGTTTAAAAATTTATAAGTTAGCTTCTGTAAATTTTTTTAGTTTTTCTATATAGAAATTCATAATAAAGATTTTACCGATCACCTTAAATGATTTACTGCCATTAAAGAACATTTTACCTTCTCGCCGTGACCTCTCTTTTTGACCCTAAACTTAAGGAATATCTTAAAAAACCCTTTGCTTTAAATAAATCCGTCTGTTGAATCTGATTTTTTAAATTTTTTTTAGATTTTTCCAAATTTTCTAAATTGAGAAACCTATTTGAAATGAGGAAAATAAAAAATAATAATAATATTAATGATATAGAATTCATTAGGGTTTCTGTTCAGGATTTTCAATATTTTTTAAAAACCCTGTGAACCACTTTTCGAAAAAATTTAATATTAACAACGAGAAATAAAATAAATAAAATCCAAATTAATAAAGTTTTATATTTACAATACATTCATTTTTTCGTTCTATTAATAATATCAATTTTGTACGAATATTTTGTGTAGGGTTTTTCTGAAATTATGCTAAATTTTAAAAAAAGTACTATTTCAAGCGAAAATAATAACTAATGCTTATTGATTGCATAAAAGCAGATTATTTTTTAATATATGAAAACAATACAGAATGTACTTTATACAAGATACATTTTGATGGACTAACTGTCACGTTTACTTTTTGTAGGAGATATACATGTTCTAAAGAAAATTGTAACGGTCGTGTAACTGTTTCTTTCAATGGACAAAAAGTTTCTGTAAAGGAAGGTTCTTATACAGATCACAATACTGTTGTTTGTGTATCTGATCCAACTCTCATTCATCGTACCGAGCTGGTTAATAAATTTTTGACAACTTTAAAAACAAAAAAAACAACTGAAAAACCGTCGTTACTTTTTAACAGGTTGCGAAATGAATACCCGTGAGTACAATAGTATTGATACTGATGATAATATCTTAATAACAATCATAACAATAATAATATCAAACATTATTTAGAAATTAAAACATGACCTCATAATTCATTTTATAAATTTATTATTGTTTCTGCATTTTAGAACAACAGAAATTGGAGGGTTAAATTATTCTGATGTGAAAAATCGAGCCAAAAGAATGAAATCCAAAATTTACCCACAACGGCCATCATCACTGGCAGAATTGGGAGCTTCTCTTCAGGGAGAGGGTATGAGTATGTTGTTTTATGATGATGGTGAAAATGGGTCTCAATTGATAGCTAAAACATTTACTGTCAATGAACTAACATGGCCAAAATCGAAAAAAAATATCCCTGCAGAATTCTTAGATAAACCGACGAGTACTGTCGTAATACTAGGAGATCGTAATTTTGTTAAAAATATTCTTAAAGATAAGGAGTTTAGTGCTAACATCTACACTGATGGAACATTTAGTATCAACATGAATGATGTGGATATTTGTCAAACTTATATTGTACAAGTAGAAGCATACAATCAGGTAAAGTCATTCAAAAACACTTGGCAAATATTTATTAGAAATTGAAAGACACGCTAATCTGTTCTGAACACAAAAACCCTTGAACTGAGCTCAATGGGTTTTGTTTTCTTTTTTTTCAAATACTTACTAAAATAGCTTGCATACTAGTCTTATTATCATTAGAATTTTCTTCTATATTTGATTCTTTATATTACAGGCATGGCCAATTGCTTATGTTTTAATGGAACGAAAAACAAAAGAATCCTACGTGACGGTATTCCAATATATTTTTGATCATCTAGCTCCTGAACTTAAAAGTTTGAAAATAAAAGCACATATGGACTTCGAAGCAGCAGTTCACACAACAATTAAAGAACACTTTCCGTTTGTGGAAATCATAGCTTGCTTATTCCATTTTGACCAAGTATGTTTAATATATGTTTAAATAATATAGTGTAAGCAAAAAAAAATTGTACTCTGTACAAAAAAGTGCAAATGTGATTCAAAGGGTTTATGTGATTTTTTTTAAATAATTCCTTATAACGTAGAGGGTCTATCAAGTCAAGGGTGTATGTACTATAAATGCAAATGTGATTCAAAGGGTTTATGTGATTTTTTAAAAATAATTCCTTATAACATAGAGGGTCTATCAAGTCAAGGGTGTATGTACTATAAATGCTCATAATTATAATCAATTGCAGAGTTTTTAAAGTCATGGGTTTATATTATTATGAAGTTTATATTAGTTATAATCAGTTGCAGCATCTTTAAAATAGAGGGTTAATATAATAATCATGTTCATAGAGCATAATCAGTTCTTCGAAGTCAAGGGTTTATATGGTTATTTTTGTTCATTCATAAAAGGGCTATTTGAAATCTTATTAACCAACCCATCCAATATTTATTTTTTTTATTCTCAATGTACTTAATAGTTAACGAACTATTGGAAAAAGTATATTGATATACTGAGTTCAATCGGTTTAAACAGTAGAGGGTTCTTAAAATTTTTTAAAAATAACTATAAAAAATAAAATAAAAATAGAATCAAATTGCAACCAGTTAAAAATTTTAGCTTTCGTAGGTCGAATTTTGTTTATATTCTCAGCATGTTTAAATTTATAGGCACAAACTAGACAGTCAAAAAAGAAAGGAGCACTAGTGGATTTCAAAAAAACAACTGATGAAGAAACGGATGAAATAAAAAAACGGAAAAAAGAAATAAGTGAAGTTCTTCGTCTGGTACAACTCGTACCTTATTTGCCACCAGAGAAAATCGATAGCTCATTGTTAATTTTTTTAAAAAATCGTCTTGAAGATCCCATTTCTCGAGAGAGAGTGGAAAAATATTTTCAATATGTTGATAAAAATTGGATCAACAATCTAATTTGGCCACCAACGTCATGGTCAGTATATGGTCAAGATCACGCTACTAATAATTTTAGTGAAAGTAGAAACAAAAATATGACCTTATTTTTTGGGCGACATCCTTATCCGTATGTTTTTATTGGTAGGTACAAAATTTCAGTTCTATTTAAGAATTTATTTCATTGTAGTCCTTAAATACTCACAATACTCACAATTCTTTCATGCATGTTGTAAATGCGTTTGTACTGGTTAAAACGAGCCAACGAATCGCTCCTGAAATATAGTTTGTTTTTAGATTTTATTCAATGGTATAGATTCCACAGTATTCTGTAAATTACTTGATGTAATAGTCTTTTATTCACTTCTTTTCTAGTCAAATTTAAAGATCCTTTTACTTAAAAATTAATTGAAATAAATAAGTTATGTTTTTTCTGCATATCTTAAATTCTTGTACATTTCTTTTAAATTTGATTTTTTTAGAAAACCTTACCGTTTATCAAGGAAAAATAAAAAGAGATTTCGAAGGGACGAAAAAACCTCGTCAAAGTTATAAGGTTTCAAGAAAAAAGCGATTCATTCGAGGATGTGAGAGAGAACTGGAAGAAGGCATGGAACGTATTGAATTTTTAATAAAAATTGCAGGATGGGAAAATGATAAACAAATTAAAGGTAGAGATACTCGAAATTGTAAAGACTGAATACTTTTTTATTATTATAATTTTATAATAAAACTTTTATAATCATAAAAAAAACGTATTTATTTTCAGAATCAGCGTTCGAAAAACTCGGTGAAATTGATAGTGACTCAGAAGAAAATAACAGTGGAACTGAAAACACTATGAATGAAAAAATTGGTGATACTGTACCCGAAGATGCTGTACCCAAAGAAAGTCATAATTCTAAGCGATGCAAAAATGAAAGCGAAGATTCAATTTGCAAAAAAAAACAAAAAAGACAAGAAAGGTCTGAATCTCGGGATGATATTCCCCGTAGACTAACACGTTCCATGACTGTTAAACCCACACCGTAAAAAATTTTTGTTAAATTTTTTTAAATTTATTAATTTTATGAAGAAAGAAAAAAATATGATAAAAAAAAAAATTAATAATCATAAATAAATAAGTTATGGATTTATAAGATTATTACGGTTTATGATTTATGATAATATTCAGGATTGAGGACCCAATATCATAAGATTCAGGGTCTTTGAAGTCACCAAGGGTTTTTATTACAAATCAAAAGAATCTTACCGATTTTCAAGAATAAGAAACTTGTTGGTTTTAATTTGCACCTATTGTTCAAATTTGACTTAAAAAAAACTTTTCTATTTGTAAATAAAAAAACATAAAATTTCTTTCTTTTATTTTTAAGATAATATAATATTTTCAAAAGCAAAAAAAATAAAGGATAACAAGGAAAAAAGGTCTTTTGAATCATAGCTTAATGAAATCATATTTCAGCTAATCATTCTTTAGATTAAGGGTTGCTATACCAAGGATTGCAATTTACCACAAATAGCAAGGTGTTCTAGGTAAATGGATAATGTGAATATTATTTTTATTAAATGAAGTAAGTTTTTAGGGTCTTTTAAATCAAGGGTTTATGAAACTTGAGCTTACATGTCGTGTGCCGTAGTGGTAGAGGG
This sequence comes from Aphidius gifuensis, assembly GCF_014905175.1. Taxonomy (NCBI): domain Eukaryota; kingdom Metazoa; phylum Arthropoda; class Insecta; order Hymenoptera; family Braconidae; genus Aphidius; species Aphidius gifuensis. The sequence goes on along the minus strand of NC_057788.1, from coordinate 3,767,766 downwards.
GGAAGTTTCCCCTTGGCCGCTTGTGAAAATAAGTAGAACACACATTTAGTCATTGTATCGAGAGCAGCCGAGACGTCTCTGTCAAGCGAATTGCCCGCAAATATTAAAAAACAGAGTGATAAATAAAAGTGAAATAAAAAATTAAAATAAAATTGCAAATTATTTTAATAATTGTAAAAACATGGCGGATCCAAGTAGTAACGATTTGATGGAAAATTCAAAAATCCATGGATTTTCTCCATATAAAAGGTAAGTTTTGTGCCTAATAGATATATTTTTGTTTTTATGTTGATTATAATATTAAATGTAGAAAATATATCTATAAAAAATTATATGTAGTCTGTTTTGTTGACTCTCATTCAAATTAAAAGTTTATTTTATTTTATTTTTTCGGTCTCTTTCTCTCCCGCTGTCGGCTTGGCGTCGCCAGATAACAAAAGAATGAAATGAAAAAAATAAAAACAAACAAGGGTAGTAGTAAGCATTTTCTCTTTCTGTTGGTTAATTTGTATTTATTCGGGAACAGATTGTATCAATTATTAGTCCGTAAGACGGAGGCAAAAACAGTGTGTGGAACTGAATTGAACAAAATACCTGTTAAATGGTAGTCCTTAAGACCCAGAACACGTTGCACCTATTTCCAATCATTTTTATTGTTCAAAAAAATTATTAGAAATTAAATTGAATTGTAGAGTAATGCGTGATAAAAATAGAGTGGTGGGGAGTTTGGCAGTCAGCTTGGAGTTTATATTAGAAAAGGAAAACTATAGAGAAAAAAAAGATAAAAAAACTCGCACCACTCTATTATTTTCACGCCCCTGAGTATGCCCCATACCGCTTAGCCTCCGCATTACTCTACAATTCAATTTAATTTTTAATAATTTTTTTAACCCTTTTAATGATTTTTTTTTTGATTGAAATTTTTTTTTTACATTTAAAATACATTAAAGAATAAACACTATAATTCATGTTTTTTTCAATTTTCAAAAATAAATATCTCGGCTGGATTGATTGAGATTTGATTGAAATTTTAAAATCAACTTAATATAATAAAATTGAAAGTATTAAACAAATTACAATCAATTCAGAGTCATATAAATTATCGATTTTTTACCTGGCTTACCTGTGGACGGCAGACATTAAAAATGATTGGAAATAGGTGCAACGTGTTCTGGGTCTTAAGGACTACCATTTAACAGGTATTTTGTTCAATTCAGTTTCACACACTGATTTTGCCTCTGTCTATATGCGATTTTCTCAAAAAAGTATATTCTTTATAAAAAATATAAGCACATAACAGTAACAGAATTATATTAGACTTATGAAAATCAATTGTAGATAGAATAGATAGAATTTTTTATTAATCTATTGAATTTATTCTATATTATATGACAGAGTTGAATTGATCTATTAAAAAACCCATTTTACTTATTGAATAGTAATATGTTTATTTCTCATTAAAAACAAAGTAAATATTAGCATTCAAATCCGCAGAATAAAAAAATAATCTTCTTGATTTTATATTTCCAGTTCTAATTTTATTACAATAAACAATGATTCATCAAAGAGAAGTTAAAGTGATTTTTTGAACGAGAGTTTTTCTAAAAGACAATGGTCTATTAAAAAACCCTTCTACTTGTGAACTTTGAAATATAAGTGGTAGTCATAATTTATCATTGAAAACTATTATATAATATAGCTCAAATATATATTTTGTTTCTGCAGATTAAGTAAAATTCGGAAAACAAAAACTGGATCTGATGTCAGCATAAATCAACTTCAGACTTATGAACATGGGATTCAAAAAAAAGGTATAGGGTACTTTTTCAATAAATTCACTAAAGGTTTTTTGTTATTGAACAAAATCTAGTATAAAAGTCCGGCTTGTAGTTATATTAACAATCGAATTCTTCATTTAGAATCAATCAAGTAAAATAAAAAATAAAATTTTAATAAGAAATTTTATGTTTGCAGTTTTGTATAATTATTCATTTTTCAGATTTAAACTCCAAGAACAATAATGAAATACCATCCACTCGCAGTGTAAAAGTCTGCGACGAATTCCGAATTGTATCGATTTCTTCTGATGAGTACAGAGATCAGGTTCGTCAAAAACTTGTTCCTTCTAAATATTCATATGTGGATAGACCAAAACTTGAAAGAAAAGATGATGTCTTGGACGATCAATGTTTTGGAAAACGAATAATCATTGAAAATTCATCACCAAATGTATCTGGTGATAATCAAGTCAAACGTAAAATTGTGACTTCAAAAAAATATTGAAGTTACATCTCATGAAGATGAATAAAAATCATATGTATTCTATTTTTATTTAGTACTGTCAATCATAATTTATGATTCATAAATAATAAAAAATAAAAAATAAAGTACATAACTATAAAATGTGGTTTATTAAATGAAAAGGGTTTGTTGAAAATTCCTTTTTCATTTCATGAATAGTACTCTATATTTTTCTGAGAAATTTTTTTTTTTTCTGTAAGCGTGGGAATAGAATAAACTTGACTTTTTATTATTCTTGCATCTCAGTGTTTATTTAGACCCGTTTTTTGGTCTATTCTATTTCTATTAATCACCCTTCACCTTATAAGATCTTTGAAAAAACACTGAAAATCTTTTATTGGAGTTCGTCAATTTCTAATTTTCCACTCATCAAACCCTTACGACCCTTCAAAATTCATGAAAAACCTTAATTCATCTAGATATCGCCCAAAACATGTACATTATAATGTATAAAAAAAAAAATAATATTTGTTTATAAAACAAAAAATAAATTAGTTCAAAATTGTCAATATATAAATGTGTGAATTTATAAATCGAATAAACAGTTATAAATAAAAAACGTGGTAACCCTGACATATATACATATTGGCTACTTTTTGATGACTTAGATAAATAATAGTTAAAAAATAATTATTAATCACCTTGACACAGTTTTCCTATTATAATTACATAAAGGGCTTTTTCTATCACAGGTCTTGTAACGATTGTGTATTGCAAATATGACTATTGTTTACGTAATTATTATTGTAAATTATTTATAAAAAAAATATAGAGGGTCTGTTAAATACACAAGAGTTTATGTAATTACTATTGCAAATAAATTATAAATCTATCCAGGGTCTTCCAAACTGAGGGTTTATATTGCAATTATTGTTCAATATTCATGAATATAAGCAGGGTTTTTCAGACAAGGGTTTATGTAATTATTATTTATAAATTATCAATATAAGGGTTTTTAGAACTAAGGGCTTATGTTATTATTATTGCAAATAAATTATAAATCTATCCAGGGTCTTCCAAACTGAGGGTTTATATTGTAATTATTGTTCAATATTCATTAATATAAGCAGGGTTTTTCGGACAAGGGTTTATGTAATTATTATTTATAAATTGATGATATAAGCAGGGTTTTTCAGACAAGGGTTTATGTAATTATTATTTATAAATTATTAATATAAGGGTTTTTAGAAGTAAGGGCTTATGTTATTATTATTGCAAATAAATTATAGATCTATCCAGGGTCTTCCAAACTGAGGGTTTATATTGTAATTATTGTTCAATATTCATTAATATAAGCAGGGTTTTTCAGACAAGGGTTTATGTAATTATTATTTATAAATTATCAATATAAGGGTTTTTAGAACTAAGGGCTTATGTTATTATTATTGCAAATAAATTAAAAATCTATCCAGGGTCTTCCAAACTGAGGGTTTATATTGTAATTATTGTTCAATATTCATTAATATAAGCAGGGTTTTTCAGACAAGGGTTTATGTAATTATTATTTATAAATTATCAATATAAGGGTTTTTAGAACTAAGGGCTTATGTTATTATTATTGCAAATAAATTATAAATCTATCCAGGGTCTTCCAAACTGAGGGTTTATATTGTAATTATTGTTCAATATTCATTAATATAAGCAGGGTTTTTCGGACAAGGGTTTATGTAATTATTATTTATAAATTGATGATATAAGCAGGAATTTTAAAACTAAGGGTTTTTGTAATTATTATTTATAAATTATTAATATAAGGGTTTTTAGAACTAAGGGCTTATGTTATTATTGCAAATAAATTATAGATCTATCCAGGGTCTTCAAACTGAGGGTTTATATTGTAATTATTGTTCAATATTCATTAATATAAGCAGGGTTTTTCAGACAAGGGTTTATGTAATTATTATTTATAAATTATCAATATAAGGGTTTTTAGAACTAAGGGCTTATGTTATTATTATTGCAAATAAATTATAGATCTATCCAGGGTCTTCCAAACTGAGAGTTTATATTGTAATTATTGTTCAATATTCATTAATATAAGCAGGGTTTTTCAGACAAGGGTTTATGTAATTATTATTTATAAATTATCAATATAAGGGTTTTTAGAACTAAGGGCTTATGTTATTATTATTGCAAATAAATTATAGATCTATCCAGGGTCTTCCAAACTGAGGGTTTATATTGTAATTATTGTTCAATATTCATTAATATAAGCAGGGTTTTTCGGACAAGGGTTTATGTAATTATTATTTATAAATTGATGATATAAGCAGGAATTTTAAAACTAAGGGTTTTTGTAATTATTATTTATAAATTATTAATATAAGGGTTTTTAGAACTAAGGGCTTATGTTATTATTATTGCAAATAAATTATAGATCTATCCAGGGTCTTCCAAACTGAGGGTTTATATTGTAATTATTGTTCAATATTCATTAATATAAGCAGGGTTTTTCAGACAAGGGTTTATGTAATTATTATTTATAAATTATCAATATAAGGGTTTTTAGAACTAAGGGCTTATGTTATTATTATTGCAAATAAATTATAGATCTATCCAGGGTCTTCCAAACTGAGGGTTTATATTGTAATTATTGTTCAATATTCATTAATATAAGCAGGGTTTTTCAGACAAGGGTTTATGTAATTATTATTTATAAATTATCAATATAAGGGTTTTTAGAACTAAGGGCTTATGTTATTATTATTGCAAATAAATTATAGATCTATCCAGGGTCTTCCAAACTGAGGGTTTATATTGTAATTATTGTTCAATATTCATTAATATAAGCAGGGTTTTTCGGACAAGGGTTTATGTAATTATTATTTATAAATTGATGATATAAGCAGGAATTTTAAAACTAAGGGTTTTTGTAATTATTATTTATAAATTATTAATATAAGGGTTTTTAGAACTAAGGGCTTATGTTATTATTATTGCAAATAAATTATAGATCTATCCAGGGTCTTCCAAACTGAGGGTTTATATTGTAATTATTGTTCAAATTTCATTAATATAGGCAGGGTTTTTCGGACAAGGGTTTATGTAATTATTATTATTTATAAATTATTGATAAAAGCAGGGTTTTTAAAAGAAGAGTTTAGATAAAAAAATAAGGGTTTGTGGGATGATTATTGTTTATAAATCATCCTAAAAGAAAGGGTCTATCTCCAATCAATGGTTTATGCAATCTTTATTTAATGTTGATTAATTATAAATAATCGCAGGGTGTTTTAGACCAATTGCTTATATAACAATAAATATATTATAATTAAATTGAGGGGTTTTGTTCTAAGTGTTTTTTAAAATACTTGCAGAGCCATCTATTGCATTTTTTTCATTCATAGTTTGACTAGCAATTTTGCGCCACTGTGAATTTTGTCCCACTGTGAATTTTGCACCCTACTCAATATTTCAACGTAAAAAAAAATTATTATTTCAACGTGAAAAAATTGAATTATTCTACTGAAAAAAACAAGTACATGTTTGAAAAATAAAAAAAATAAAAAAACTATTTCATTTGTTAAAATAAATATACATGCGTTTAATTTAATTTGTTAAAATCTAAATGCGTGACTTAAAGCTTGACACCCGGAAATAAGTTTTTAAATATAAAAACACGCGACTTACTCAAAATGTCATGGAGAATAAATCAAAAATAAAAACTACAAAATAATAATGTTATAATATTTGGAGAAAAGAAAAAAAAGCATTTTAGTTTTGACTATTGACATTATGTATATTTAATTTAGAATATGGCTTTATATTGTGACTACATTCTCTCAGTGTGTGTTTGCTAATGTTACAAAAATAGATGAGTTATTTTTCAATTGGTTTACTTTGTAGTTTGAAAGTAATGCTGCACGAAATAATGTCTTTTAGTGGGCCAAAATGTTGCGTGCAGCAGTGCCACGTCAACCACTAAACAGACACGCGATTTGTCTTTGAATATAATATATTTGTGTGTATACAAACAACAAATTTAAGATACCACAGGTGGTGGGCGTCTCAACCTTCGTCTCAACGCCATGATACACGAGACAAATAATTATTTTGCATGTTTTACAAATTAAATTATAATGACTTTATTGTTTAAATTATTTTTAACAGTTATTGCCAAGTGAAAATACAAATATTTATTATTAAAATTAATAATTTGTTTAAATTATTTTTAATATTGTCTGCATTTTAAATGTAAAATTTATTTTATATTTTGTGTATAAAATAAAATTAATAATGTTATTTTAATAGTTGAAATTATTTTTATTTTTTATCTTTTATCACACGTGCAGTTACAAATGTATACACAGTGTTGCCAAAAATATTTCGTTGCTAATTTTGATTCAAAAATTTAACAAATGCGATTGAATTACTGACGCCCAAAAAATACTTTGATAAAGTATTAAAAAAAAACCACAAATAATTTTTATAGATCTATGTATATTCAATAATGTCATTTTAAAATAAAAAGTAGAGAAAAAATTATAAAACCATTTGTTAAATTTGTTAAAATAGTCTGGATGAAAAAGACTTTAAAAAAGCTCACGGAGTAAAAGTTAAAATTGACTATCCATCTTGAGACAAAAATACTATTCTGCCAACAGCCTTAGAGAACATTTTTACGACTTGCTAATGGCATAATTTATGCTCTGTCTAATGACGCTGTATTTGACTTTATACAATTGTCTTTGAAAAAAAACAAAATGAATAAAATTAAAATTTTAAAATATTATTTTCATTATTATAAAATAATTTTAATTCAACACTGTCTTATATAATAATTATTCCAGCGAGAAAAAAAAAAATCTAAATTACAAAAAATTTAAAATATAAATAAATAAAAATGATGATAATAATTTTTTCTTATAATACAATGAGATTACGTTAATGAAAATATATCCTTTGTGTTATTGTCATTTGACGTTCATGAACAGAAAATAAGAATCCAGACTTATACTTGCTTCACAGTCCCTTTCCTTTTATCTCAAAAATAAAAATAAAAAAAAATTCTAAAAAAAAGAAAAGAAATATAAAGGGGTGACGCATAAAACTCGAAAGAACTATATAAAAAAAGAATAAGATAAAGAAAAAAAAATAAAGAATGATGAAATGATGTATAAAGGTAAAAAAAAAGAAAAAAAATGATGGAAGACAAGCGCGTTTACTATTGTTGGAAAGCGTCTTAAGGGTTGCCAAGACAACGTCATAGTACAAGCTCACTCACTAAGATGGTTTTACTTATTTTATTTCTCTCAATACTTGAATATATTATTTTATTTGTAATATCATTTAATTTACCTTCAACTATTGCGAGTATTTGAATAAATATTATCATCAATTTTATTGATAAATGTTTTGATAATTTTTAAAATAATATCTTGTTTATTTAATTAATTAATTTAATTATTTATCAACTCGGTTATTTGGTTATTAATTAATTAATTTATTTAGTTAATAAACTTTGAAAATTTATTCTACCGGGGCAATAAATAATAAAAAAGCTTTTTTCAAAATTTTTTATTAAAATAAATAATAAAATTGTTAAACTATTTGTTTATAAATAATTGAAATTATATTTTCTATTTAAATATTTTAATTAGTAATAAAGCTTAAAATTTTAATTTTAATTTAGGTCGAATATAGTTAATAATAATTTTTTAAAAATAATTTTAATGAGTTTATTTTTTATTGTTATATATTTTGATGAAAATGACAGCGTAATATCAGTGTCAAAGAGAGAAGCGACGTTCAATTTCTCAGATACGAAACTACCTCTACGAAATTACTTCCGGTATCAAAATTCTCCGTCTAGAAATTCATTTCCGGTCGTATGAGCACACCCGCCCGCTGCTACCACTGTACACTCCACTTTTTATATATTTTTTATTTTTTATTTTTTCACTGTCTTCGTATTTCACCCACCCTCTATTATCTCCCCCCTTTTTTTTTTTTTTCTACATATAACTATTATTATTCTTCAAGATTTTTATTTTTTTTTTGCATCCGTCTGGGCTGCCACAGTGACATAGCTCTTTCTTGCATAGATTTCGAGCGACGTTTTTTAATAATTTCCCTGGTATTTTTCGATGGTATTCGACAATATTGTCAGTTGTTGCGTAAAATATGAGACACTCGGTGAACAATATTATATTTTTTTTTTTACTTTTTACATTATATATTAAATCTCAACATGCACATACTTATTATATTATTTTTTTTTTTTTCATATTTAAAACTCGGAAAAAATTTTTTGTTGACATATTTTCTGTTATTTTTATATCAAATTTTTTTCATCAAGTTTATCTTTACACTGCGCGATTAAATATCATGACTGAAATATTTTGAACACAAATTTCTCGCTCAAGTTATTTCAAAATAAAATTTCCTTGTAAATAATTTCCCAAAAAAAAAAAATAAATAAATTCCTGCAGCAAGTGTTGGTGTCAAAAACAATAGGTTTTTAATTATCCAATTCTAAATGCTTACCTTTTAAATCATCAATAAAATAATTATTAAAAATCTTGGATATTTTCGTTGTGAGATAATGTAGCAAACATTAAATATAAATAAAAAAGTAAAATCAATTTTTATATAGAGTATATATCATTGACTATTATTTTTGATAGAAACAAAATCAACAAACACTTGAATTTTGGAAAAAAATTTTAACAGCCAAGTGGTTGGTAAATAGAGCACTAAAGAGAGAGTGACTATACGAAAGATGACAAGTATCCCTCTCAACAGAATAAGGGGGCCAATGGGGATCCATTTCTAGTGTCAAGTATATACTCTTGGCTATGGTTGGAAAAAGCCAGTTGTATAGTATAAGTAAAATAATGATAGAAAATTTTATACATGTATAAAGCAGAGATAGAAAATCGAAAAATAAAAAGAGATCAAATGTTTTCTGTGTTTGACGATAGACAGACTTGACTATGTGTACATTTTGGCAAAATTCCAAATGCTGTATAAATACCACTGGGATGTCACCACGTCTAGTCTTTGCGACTTTCTTTTTTACATGACATAGCAGCTACAACAATTGTCTACAAAATATCATAAATTTTGTAATGATTTTTGTTTTATTTTTCAAGTAAAAAAACTGACTAAAATCATCAACTTCAAACTGAAATTCAATTAGTAATTTTTTCTATCATTGACAGTTAGATAATACTTTTTTTAAAAAATCATAAACACTATAATTTCTACTTTAAATCATTGAAAAAAAAATATTAACTGGGCCTTGATGCATCCAACAAAATCACGACAGTTGTAAAAAGCTTTTGATGTTTATATTTTTTTTTATTTTTCGTTCTAGTTTTATTATTATTTTTATTTTATATTAAACGAGTGTTACAGTGGCGTTACGATGTGCTTACATTGTTAGATGACAGGTCATCATAAAAATACAAATAGTCTTTTGGCAATAATTCACAATCATAAACTTGACAAAAGTAGTACAGCTTTTTTTTTTTTTTCTTTCATTAAAAACTTTACAATATATAATTTATTATAAAATTTTTGAAATGTAATTTTTCTTTTTTTATTTTTTTCAAGAAATGTATTCATTTGCATAATAGATAATATATTTTTATATCTATATTTGTTTGAGTATATGTACTTTTTATGAAAGTTGAAAAATATTTCAACTATCTCACTTGAAGTTTTTTTATTTTTTTTGCTACCATCCAAGTGAGACTCTTAGCCCATTAATAATGTCAGAATAATGCTCTAAAATTTCAACCGACGAAGATGAATTACGTTACGTTTTCAACCGCCTGATTCCTTTTTTATTTCTTTTTTTTTTTTTTACATTTTACAAACTCTCGTGGCCACCTCTAGGGAACCAACTGTACGTCTCATCCATCCACATTTTAATTCGTATTCTCTTTTATACTACTTCTCTACAAAAAGCTTCTTCACTTATCTTGAACTTCATTCTACATTATTTTTTTTTTTTTCTACCATCTAGAACTACTTTTTTCTTTTTTTATTAAATAATCTTTCAGATGATTGCATGAGTCCTTTTAATTTTTTTTTCATTTTATTTTTTTTCTTTTTGCTTCACACACGTGGAATAAAGTGAAAAAAAAAAATAAAAAATAAAATTAGGTCAACTGAATTATTGAGATATATATTTTATATTTCACAAAGACATGTACTTTTTTTTTCTTTACGAGATATGCAATTTAATTTTACTCTATATAAAAGTATGTTTTTTTTTTAGTTAAATTATTTTTTTCTTATTTTTAACATCACCGCAAAATGTCACACATAAAAATCTAGTGAATTATACCCATGAGATTTTACGACGTACTCACAGACTATCTGACAATGGGTAATCAATCACTTGACACCAGTTGTCCCATTTTATTTTCAATGTTCTATATATACATGTCTATCGACGACGCTTCTAGCAATTTTACCAATTCTCGTCGAATCAGTTGTACAAATTCAATGTGATTTTTTTTTTTTCAAGTGTAAATTACAGTTGAGCAATGAGTAATAAAATCCAAATGAATTTAGACAATTAAATCCCTTTTTATTTTATTCAATATAATTTATTCTTAAATAGAAATAATTTTCATTTATACTACGAATTTTATTTTCAATTAAAATGATAATTTATTGATTGATAAAAATATTTTAAAATAAAAGAAGGATTTAAATTTAGATGTTGTCAATTTATTTTTATATTTTTTTTTTTTGGTTGGGAAACTTGATTTTCTAGTAGTTTATACAAAGAGAAACGAACTGTGAATATTGATTTGGTGTTTTAGTAAAATCTCATGGGACGAACAAGACAAGTCTGACATTAACGAGAAACCGTTTGGCTTTCTAAAGTTCAATTTCAGCTTTTGTCATAGATCTACATCACAAAGAGGTTGGAAAACGAGTTGTTCAGAAAACAACAAATGTACTTGTTGTCTTCTCTATCACACATACAAATGTCACATAATATTTTCTCAAAAGACAACATTTAAGTAATACATTTACTCCAAAAACTCTATGTACTTTTATACCCATCACATGGTAAATACACAAATACATGTATTGGCTAAACTTGCTGGACAAAAGTTAAACCACAACTTGCTTAATATCGATCAACTTGAAAACTCAAAGCTCGTAAAACCGCATACTGTTAAACTTTATATATGAGCTTTCCGACAAGTGTCATACACAGAATATTAATAAAAAATAAAAAAAATCAAATCAATAAATAGAATTGAAAGGAAAATATTACGACGAAGAAAAAAAAATAATATACGCGACAAAAGAATCAGAGCAAAATAAAAAAAATCATATAGAAAAAAAAAATGATGATAATAATATACATTGTGTATTGCACTAAAAGATTGGAATTGGTAGGGTTGTTGTTGTTGTGGGACATATGGACCAGCAGTTACCAACATTACTCGGCTGTTTTCAACATCTCACACAAGAGTTTGACACGAAAATTTATTCGTGCATAACCGATTTGGCATCAGTTCAAAATATAAACAAAAAAAATATAATATTAAAAAATATTGGGGATGAGTTTCTTGATATTCTTTCATGCACTTGTCCCTGAACACTATCCTACCACTGTTTTTCTATGTTTGAAAAATATTTTATTATGTATTCAGTTTGTTCTTTTCTTTTTTTTTATTATTTTTTTTTTTTTTAACGATTGAAAGTTTTAATGATATTTGCACATAGTTTGTTTATGCGTCACTGACATTTTTAGGTGACCGTGATGTATATTTTATTATATTTAAGACATGGGCCAAAAATATATAACAAATATTTATAATATTGTTTTAAATTGAATATATGTTATTTAGTTTTTTTCTTAATAATACTGGGAGTGCATGAATGAGCTAAGCTCAAAAATAATTAATGATATAATTTGAGAAAAATTGCCTGAGGGTTTATCCCATAAGAACACTTTACCTTGTGAAATTTTAATTAACAAGCATGGGTTATATATTTTATATATAAAATTATAAATTACATTTTTATATTTTCAATTTACCGAGAGTTAGTGCGATTAGTAATGCATTAGATTAATATATTTAATAACAGTTGGGAGCTTTTTTTTTATTTCATAATTAATGAGTAAATATATGAAAATGAAAAAGTAATTTATATAAATTATGTTTATTATTATAATTATTTTTATTTTTATTACAAGTATATTTTTTGACGTTTAAGTCAAAAGGGTTTTAATCTCTTTACACTGAGACAACTGGGTCGTAGCATTTAAAAGCTTGACATCATGAGGGTCGAGTGCTTTCGACACATTTGTGACGTTAATTCATTGGTGTCGACAAATGTCATTTACTTAATTGTTAATATATGAATCATTATTAAACGAGGAATAATACGAGAAAGAAAATATTATATATATTTTCATTAATAATAAATTTAAAACTTGGAGGCGGAAATATTTGAGAGTTAATTATTTTTGCGACATTTTTGTATGATTATATTTAAAGCTCGATTGGCCAAATTAAAATGTAAATTATATTTTTATTTTGCATTTTAATTATAATGTTATTTAAATTTATTCGTGAAATAATTTATATTTATTTGAATTGTTTTTAAAATACTCGAAATATATTTTTTATGCTTTTTTTTATTTTAATATATTTACAGTTGTATGAATGACAATTTAGTTGATTTTAAAGCTGACCTATTTTATTTGTAAAGTGTTTTTATTAAAAGTAATTATTATTTATTTGTTTTTGTTGTTTTTTTTTTTTTGCAGAGTGACAACGGGCTAGTGGACACAGACCCAAGCCGACTTGGAACCATGACAGCCATCAACTCGGTAAGTCAACATTTACATCATTAAATTATTACTAAACATTAAGAAAATATTGTTTTAAACTTTCCATGTGCTTTTTATTATCAATCCAAAATTTTTATTAACGCTTCGAATAAATTCAATCGTTATATATTTGAATAATTTTTAATTTCTTTTTACATAAAATAAAAAACTTTAAAGCTCACTTCTTCACTCTTTCAATAAATTTATTTTTATATTTTCAAACTTTTATTATTTTATTTCTCAAATCCCAAGTTACAGACACGAGAATTTCAACACCTGGCGTAGACAAAAAAAAAAAAAATCTCGAGTGCATTTTCATATATTTTTACAGCAAAAAAAAAAAAAAAACAAATTTCTACGCTATAAAAGTATAAAGACCTGTAAAAATATAAAAAAATCTTTGCACATGTGACCCAATCTAAAAATAAAATTTTCATAAAAAACCTATACATCATTTCCTTATTAATATAGGTGAAAAAATAAAAAAGAGTATATAAATTTTTTTTTATTTTTTACGTGCTGAGTAATAAATTAATAATGAATTAAAAAAAAAAAAAAAAATAGAAAGAGATAGTCGATGGTAGAGAGACGACGAAAGTCGAGACTAAAAGTGCCAAAGAGAAAAGTCGGTTTAAATAAAGATCGTAAATGTAGGTCAGTCGGTAGTTGCGAATTACGCAATAACACTCGTCGACGCAGCATCGTCTTTCTAACCATCTCGCACACACTTGCATTTAAAATATTTCGATTTTAATTTAATTATCAACATTACATATGTATTAAAAAATAATATTGATTTTAAATTTCAAATATTCTCAACGAGCTTTATTATCTTCCATATATTTCCTCCGGGTAATTGAGCTTTTTTTTTTTTTCTTTTTCTAATTTTTTTTTTTTTTTTATATTTTAAAAGTATATTATTATTTATTTTCTCTGTTGTTTTTTTATTTTTTTTTTTTATTTATTTATTTATTTTTTTTGTGTTACATGGATAATATCATTATACACCAGGATGTAAAAGCTCGTTAAATATTTGAGGCTTGATGCTTGGCAACACTGGCTTTCACAGTGCACAATAATTTTTTTTTTTTTTGCACGCAACAAATTTTACGAGCTTTATACATGTACAGCAGAACCTCACTGCTTGGTGCTTGAAATAAAAAAAATATCGTTATCTAAAACAATAATAAAAAATGATAATAATAATTGGGATATTATAGTCAAAAGAATAATAAAGTAGCATCGTATATAAATTAGTATTTCGTTGAATTGAAGCTCTGAAAGCTTAACTGCTATTTTATTTTTTTTAAGCTAAAAAAACGTGGATATAAAATATTCAAAATTAAATTATATCAATTTGATAATTGACTAGTAGAATGTTAGTGTAGAAAAAAAATACATAGATATTTTTCAAGTGAAAAAGAAGATTGAATAATTATATTTATAAAAAATATAAGATGCATTTGGCAATAAAAGTTTCAAGTATATTTTCGATATAATTAAAATGTCTCAAATAAAAATGTATGGTTTTATTATAATTTACATTTAAAAACATTCTAAATATATTTTTAGAATTTAAATTTTAATTATAACTCGGTTAATTCTACTTGGCCAACTATTATTTCAACTTTAATTTCTAATTTTTCGTTAACATGAAAATCTATTAAAACAAAAAATAAAAAGATACATTTTTTTTCTATCCAAGTCTTTGTTTTGTCTCTAGAATTTCTTGGCTTTGAATCAGACAGTATAATAGTCCAAAGAATAATAAAGAATCATTGTACAATATGCAATCGATTTATTTATTTTAAAAGCTTATAAGAAAAAAGGAAATAAAATTATAAATAAAAAGTTTAAATGTATAAAATATTCAATTGGTTTTAAGATAAATAAATGAGATAAGATGAGCTTTGAGGTGATGAATTGAAATGTTTTGTATTGGCAAAAAGTATCGATAAAATATTTTAATCGAAAGATTTTCGTATTTCTACTGGTAACGGTTTTGTTTTGCAAATGAATTTTCTAAAAGTTTCAAGTATCCAAGGATTAATAGGTGCTTTTATATGCCAGGATAAACTACAAACGACAAAGTCTTTACTACTTAAGTTTGGTGAAGGAATTACTGCCTCATACTAAGCTTTAAGTATTTTTTTTTTAAAACTTTATTTTTCTACATTTTATCGTACATATAAATATATTTTTTTATTTTTTTTTTAACTTATCTTTTATTGTTATTTCCATCACACTCAAGTGATCGTCATTTTTTTCATTTTCAAGTGTTTCTTCTTTCACTACTAATATGAAAAAAAAAAAAGGAAAAAGTTTCATCTTAATAGTTAAATTATTCAAAAGCTCTGTGGAAAATTAATGAACTACTGAATGATTGAAAAAAAAAAAGAAAAAAAAAACATGATAATAATATTTGAAGATGAAAAAGTTGGAGGGTAAATTGACTACTGTCAAATGAAATAAAAAAATTGTACAAATTATAGTCATCGTTGGTTTTATCATCATCATACCTTTTCGCAACTGAAAATTTATTCATTTTTATCATTTTTGTTTCTTTTTTTTTTAACAATTTAATTCTTTCATCATGCATGTTTATTTTTTATTTTTTTTCCTGCTTATACATGTGGTATTTTTCTCATCCACTTGATGTTAAAATACCAATGTCCCGTTTGCCCTTTGTCCTTTTTTTTCTCGAGATATTATTGCCCCAATTTCATCCCCCAAAGTAAGATTAAATTCTCCAATGCTACTTTTCATATGAATTTTTCATGGATCCCTTTTTTTTTTTTTTTATATATTTTCTTTTTATCTGACAACAAAATTATCGATTATGAATTAAATAGTAAATTTTCTAGCTTATTTATACAAGTAAAAGGATATTTTTTATTTTAATTTTTTGATCACAATCAGCAGCAGCATTGCTTGTAAAATTTATATATTCAACTTTTAATATGAAGAATATTTTATATTCTTTGCATAGAGTATTTTTTTTTTTATATTTTCTTGTGTCTTTTGTCATCTTTGCCAAGGCACTTTTTGTCCCCTACATAATTTTTTATTATTTTTATTCGTCAAAGTGGTCTCAGTAGTGTTTCCATCGACAGCGACTAATGGCCTTTTCATTCAGTCTCGTAGAATCGTATTATATTAAACCGATACCAACTCAAAAATCCACCGAAGCATAGTTCTTTCAAATTTTTATTTGTCATTTTTTTACTTTTTTTTTTTTTTCTCCTCTCTCTTTTTTTTTCTTTAGCCTCCATTTGTCTACCAAAGAGAATATAGTTTGGTTCACATAGTAAAAAATAAAAAAAGATAAAAAGAAGGAAAAAAAATTCGTAACGATTCGACGAAGCCATTGGCCACAATACTGCCCACCAGACTCAACGGGAAATCAATCTCGACCGAGTACGCTCTTTTGTTGAATTTTCTTTTTTATTCTTTCAATTTTTTTTTAATAATACTAGTTTGTCCGTATCGTCAATCGTAATTAACCCAAGTTCGTACCATGTGATTCTACCTTAATGAGACTAATTTACCGTTGAAATTAATCATTTGTTTATTTCACAATACATCTGTAATTGATTTTATTTTTAATTATCAAAAACAACAAATAATAATGGAACAATTTTTTTTTGTAAATGTAATATTTATTTATTGATTATGATTTGAGAAACATTGTATCATTGGAATTAAATTTGACTATGTTAATTATTTTTTTTACACGTTTGGAGAATACTTGAGAGTTAAACTGTCATTGAAATTAAAAATAAATAAATAATTAAAATTATTGGAACAAGAGCAAATCTAAATTAATATTTTATTGTTCCGTTTTTTGGAAAGAAAAAAAAATGTACTTTGCGTTTGTGGCATACATTTCTTGGCGTAGAATAACTGAGGAGGTTTTGTCCTCATCTCACTTGTTCTATGCCAGGGGATATTTGCCTCAAACGCTAATCTAAGACCAACTAAGCGATTAAATAGTATTCACTATTTTTTCCAACCTTGATGCAAGAGAATGTGGTTCTAATTCTAAGTTTTCTCACTGATTTGAACTCGAGACCAATAGCACCATGAAGAATATGACTTGCTCACTGAACCATCATCTCATATGATATTCTCAGATGATAAATACTCAATAAATTATTATTCACACATGGCAAATTTTTTAAATGAAACACCAAATCAACAAATAAATTCAGTTCTAGTTCATTAATTTTAATCTTCTTTTTTTCTAACAATTTGAATAAAAACTTTCAATCATCACTGATATATCCCCCAAAATCACAAGACATTTTAATGACACCTTAATAAAATTGTCACTTTATAAAACTACAAAAAAAATTCCCTAACAATAATTATCAATTTAACTTGAGTATTTTGTATCGAAAAATATTCATAGTTATATATTCGTCAGACATGGAAATGCGTGTTCAGAATTTTCCTACAACAATGCAGGATATACGATGGCCCCTATTGTGAGTACGTGTCGACGTGCGACATGCCAGGAAAAAGTCTCTCGTCCACAAATCGATTGCCACCCTCATGATGATGATAATGACGGTGATGACGATGATGGTGATGGTGGTAGTGACGGTTGCTACATTATATAAATTTTCTCATACAACAATATATACATATTTTCACTCAACTGCAATATGCTTTCATTGTCGTCGTCGTTATACCAACTAGACAGATGACAACGACGATGTTGTAATTACAAATGAACGAGTTCCGCTGAAACATTATTTATTCACTTGTATCTATATATTAAAATGCATAGTTATTTTAAACATTCTCATTATTATTCTGTTGTACCTCAAATACAACTCCACAATACCAATAATAATTTATAATTAATTTATAATTAATTATAAATTTAAATTTATTATGAATATTAAAATTTCTTTTCGGCTTTTTTCGATCATTTAAATTGGAAAACAATTTGTGTATTGGTTGGATATTTTTTTTTATATTATAATTGATATTGTTATTTAGATTTCAATTGTGTCTGTTTTATATTATAGGATTAAATTTTTTTTTTTATTTTTTTAAAGCTGTGAATATATGTATGCGTTTACGTATATACCAATTTTATACTACAATATTTCATAACGTTTTTCCCATTTTCATGCGTACTCCTAGGCATTTGCATTTGAATTTTGCATACTTTATGATTTTCCACAGCAATGGCTTGGCCTCTTGTGTGTCATGGGGATTTTTATATATATAAAAAACGTCGCTTTCCATTTTTCGACGGTTTCCAAATTTAAATTCAAATTTTAACCCGACAGATATATAACTCTCAACGACGAATCCGCTTCAGAGTTATACGACAGATTTTTTTTTTTTTTTTATTTTGATAATATTTTTATGTTTTTGTTACGTTAAAATTGTTATTATTTTATTTTATTTTTTTATATTTGCATGTGACGTGTGTGGTCTTTGAAGTCCAATAAAAATAATTAAAATTTCTAATAAAATTATTTTTTGAATTTTTATTCATTTTTTATTTCAATGGTTTTTTTTTTTATTTTCTAGACAGTTGGCACAAATTACTTTTGATTAATAAAAAAAAGAATTCCTAGAGCTTGAATTTTTTATTCAGTTTGTGTGTAATTCCGTCGATTCGGCAGCTGTCTCACGCATCAAACTGAAAAGAACGCTTCGATTCGTTTATTCGTTCAGCCTGGCGCTCAGTTATTATTTGATTCTCCGTTTCACTGACTCTCGCAAAAGCAAAATACAATTAAAAATAATAAAAATAAAAAATATATAAAAGAATAAAACAGTATTTAAAATTAAAAAAAAATTGAATAATAAATAAAAAAGTATCGGTGCGAAAATATTCAATACGATTACCATTGTTTTCATGCACAATAACCAAAAATAAATTTGAAATAAAAAAAAATTGAAACTATCCAAATTTCTTCATTCAAATAAATTCAAATAAAATACTACAAATAGTTTTGACAATGAAAATATATGAAAAATGTTTAGGCTATATTTTGGGTGATTATATATTTTTTTTTTTATTTTTCTTTTGACTATGGAGAGTAGAAAATATCAAATATTGCCAAATGATTCTGTATGTATTTTGGCGACTATAAATGTAGCAAAACAAAATTGCTAGTGCTGGAATAAGCCTGCTGTATTTATTTAGTATTTTGTAATATATGTCTGACCCATGTTTGAAGTGTAAATTTGATCAGTATGATGGCGAATATCGACCAGCATCAAAACTGGACCGACTGTATATCTATATATTTATTTATAAAATTTTAAAGTTGAAATTTCAGCCAACGATAATTAATCATCGAGTCGTGTTTGTTGGAAGATTATTAAGTTACGTTGGCGAACGAACCACACTGACCTTTTCCTACCCTCAGGGAAAACCCCTCAAATCAACACCACGTTATATGAATATACTCGTTACAATTCAATAATATAATTTTATACATATATTCCATCATTAACAGCATCTATTTTAAAAATTTATTAAAAATATTTCATCATCATTATATGTCAAGAATATATTTATTTTTATAATAACAAACAATTAAATATGCAAATATTCCTGTTAGTATATCCAGAGAGATATTTAACGATCAAAATATCCTGAGTAAATATTTGCATTTAAAAAAATATATAAACAATAATTAATTAATTACAAATTTATACAAGAGATAATATTGTTTTCTTATTAATATAAAATGATAAATAAAAATATATTTTATGTAATTTGAAATGTTAATATTATCAAAATTGAATTAGTTGTCGTTGTGACATTAGAATTATATTTGCCTATGCTAAATTTTTTCGGGGAAATACTTGCTTTTGAAATTAAAAATAAATAAATTATTGAAATTATTAAAACAATAATAAATGTAAATTAATATTAGTTTTATTGTTTCGTTTTTGGAAAGAAAAAAAAAAAATGTATTCTGCGTTTTGGGCATATATTTCTTGGTGTAGAACAATTGAGGAGGTTTTGTCCCCATCTCACTCGTTCTATGCCAGGAGATATTTGTCTCAAATGCCAGGCACCTCTTATCGACCACAACGGGGTTAGTCTTTAATTTAAAAAATTACCGAAAAATTACATTACATGTTCGGTTCCTGAATCTTACTGAAACTCTAAATCAAGTACGGGTTTTGAACTGACAACCTGGAGCACCGTAGGCAAGTGGCTTGCTTACTTGACCATTAACCAAGCTGATACATTCATTTAGTAAATACTAAGCCAATAGATTATTATTCATATCCCTAAAAGATAATTTTAATTTAAAAAATTTGTTTATATTTTCTTTAACCAATATTATACAGCTCATAACTATTTTTTTTTTTTATCGAAATATTTTTAAATTATTTTTTTTATCAAATTATAACACAACTTTAAGCAATTCCATCAATTTATTTATTTTTTTTTTTGAATGTCAACTTTATTATAAAACGTTCTTTCAAATTATACATTTATTAAATTCATATTTTATTATAATATTTATTTTATCATGTTAATAACCAAGCCATACTCAATTGATACTATAAAATGCTGATGTTACTTTGTAAACTCAGTACTAGTCGTATTTCAATTGGTGGATTATTGAATTTTCCGTCATTTCCAGATGATATACAAAATATAAAAACTTTACTTTACGATGGTTTCAGTTTTTGCCTGGGTGGGTATTTCAAGGGCTCATGCAATTCTGAATACACAAGGTGAATCAAAGGCTCCCTTTTTATAAAAAAAAAAGAAAACTTTTACGCTGATTTTCTCTTAATTGCAAATATCAAATTTATATTTACAAAATTGTCATTTTAAATGGAATATTTTGTGAATTGAAACACACAATAATAACTTTATAAAATAATTTATTGTAAAGCTTTATTTCAGCTCAATCATAATGATACAAATAATTTTTCATAAATTTTATTTCAAATAATTCAATACAACAGACATTTTCAATGATAAATTTATTATTGTATTCTTTTTTATTCTCTTTTACTAATCAATAATGTTTTTTTTTTAAATTCCCAAAGTCAAAACTAAGTTTATGAATTTTTTAACATATTCACAAAGATATTCTTTAGCACAAGTTAAATCATTTTATACATTCGTACGTGAATGATATAAACCCTTAAAATTCAAATCACGTAAAAGTAATTTATTTTGAGTCGGTCCATGTATGTGCTCATTCACTGCACCAAGTTTCCCTTGAGTTTAATTTTTTTTTTATTTTATTTTTTTTCTCTCAACGGTGTGATATGCATCCATGCCAACTTGTCTTTGCCTAAAAAATTTTTATAATTTACTTTTAGATGTCAAATTCTTCAACGTTAGTACTTTAATTTTTTTAATTTTATTTTTCAGTAGTTGTAGTGGTTTACCGCCGCTGGCTTTCAAACTTTGAACTTATAGCTTATCAGAAAGTCACGGGGTGTTTTTCTTCTTCTTCTTTTTATTTTTTTTTTTTTACTATTTCAACTCCCTTTTCATTTATTTATAGCCCAACTTGAATGGGATAATATCCCTCAGAGTCATTATTTCATTTTTTTAAATATTTTCTTACTAAACTTGAATTTTAAAATAAAAAAAATCATAAAACTAAATCCATATTTTTCATCAAAGTTATATACTCTTGTTTGTTTATGTTTTTTTTAGTTTAAAAAAAATTTTTTATGAAATTGAATATAAATGTACTTCACGTGTGATATGATAAACTTTATTTTACAGTGATAATATTTCATTTTTTAAATTTTTGTCTATATGCATGGTACTTGGAGGCAAAAAAAGTAAAAAAATAAAAAAATAACTTCTCCAACGGATTACGTGAACTCTGGCTTTTTGTAATGGAATTCGCTACCTGAATATGAAAAGCACACTTTTTTTTTTTGAGCTTTTCAAATGAGAATTTTTAAATGAATAAAAATATGTAGTTTTTTTTTTTTTTTTCAATTATTTAGGCTTTTTGATTTGTTAATAAACAAAAGAGGAAAATGAAAAATTGAAAAAGTGTATTTTATTTTATAAATTGGTAAAAATATTTTAAAAAATTTAGACGACTTTATTTTGGGTATTTGATATTTGCAATAGAGTGTATTTTCGATGTGTATTTTATTTTAACTCTTATGGGCACAGATTTATTAAAACAAGAATAAATGTAAATTAATATTAGTTTTATTGTTTTGTTTTTTGGAAAGAAAAAAAAAGATACCCAGCATTTAAGGCATACATTTCTTGGCATAGAACAACTGAGGAGGTTTTGTCCTCATCTCACTCGTTCTATGCCAGGAGATATTTGCCTCAAATTCCAGGCACCACTATCGGCTAACATTCTTACAAATAGTCGGAGACAAAGATTTTGAGCCGACCAACAAGAAGCAACTAACTGTCCAGAACCCTCAAGATTCGTCTCCTGTTAACAGTTTACTGGTCAGGGTCTATTTTTCCAATTTTTATTTCGGGTCTTGAATTATTCATACCCTAAAAACTTTAATTTAAAACTTGTTTATAATTTTTTTAACCAATTATATACAGCTCAAAATTATTTTTTTTGCTTATCGAAATATTTTTGAATTATTTTTTATTATCAAATTTTAACACAACTTCAAGCAATTCTATTAAAAATATGTTTTTTCACTTTTTTTCAACTATTTAGGCTTTTTAATTTGTTAATAAACAAAAGGAGGAAAAAAATTGAAAAAAAAGTGTATTTATTTTATAAATTGGTAGAATAATTTTAAAAAATTTAGACAATTTTATTTTGGGTTTTTTGATATTTGCAATAAAGTGTATTTTCAATGTGTATTTTATTTTAACTCATCTGGGCACGTAAGAAAAGCTTTTGTTTTAACAAAACCAACACATACTAACCCACCAGTAAACTCCATGCTTTTTGTCAAATCGCGCGAAAAGATAAAGTCTACAGTGCCGTTGGAATAACAACGAGAAAAACAGTATACGAGCTTCCATTTCTCCTCGAAAATATATTTTATTTTTTTTCTTATTTTATATATTTTATTTTGTTTTACCACCTTCGTCGTATGGTGTGAAAAATAGAATACAAAAAAATTTTTTTCAAGAGTCTCTTGAGATTGTGCTTTTTCCGCATAAAATGTATTTTTTTTTTTTTATCGCAAAAATTATACAGTTCATCTCTTGTAAAGAATATTTTTAACGTTGTAAAAAAAAAAATATGTTTTTTATTATTACTATTTTCCTACAACCCATTAATTTTTTATGTTATTTTTTTCCTTTTTTTTTTTTTCACATTTTATGTCCTGTTTTCTTATTTAAATTTTTATTTTTTATATATTTTTTTTTGTTACACAACTATTACGACATTGTTACTTTTTTGTATTTATAAATTTTTTATATTTTTTTCTTTGTTTTATTTAACGTTGCTGGAAAAAATTGCCTGGCTATATTTTTTTTTTTGTTTATTTATTTTTTTTAATTAATCCATTCCATTTATTTTCATTTTTTTTTTTTTTCATGAAATATAGACCGCAGAATTCGGTTAATGGAGTGTCGCATATATATTTTTTTTTCTTTATTTTTTATCATTTGTGAGAATGCAAAAAACGATTAATTAGTGAGATTAAAAAAAAAGCTATTAATATTTTATTTTAGCAGAGATATTGATGTTTTTTTTTTGCATTATTTCAGAGTCATATTTTTATTTCAAAGTATGTACTTGTCAGATACACACCTTTGAGAGAAAAAAAAAAATTCTTCGAATAAAAATAATAAAATTTAAATGTCACCTTTCGACATATCAAGCATGTTTCGTCTGAAAAATTTGAAATATATTTTTCCTTTCATGCAAGTCTATGACATCCGAGGCATATGAAAAAAAAATATCTTGAAAAGTATTCTTCAATGTGTCTTTTCACTTTGTTACATGTATTTCACTGTGAAGAAATGTGACAAGAAAAAATAATAAAAATACAGAAAATGTAAAAAATAAAAATATATATATTTTAAAAATAAAATTAGTATTTCCGGAGAGAAATTTAACGATCATATATTCTGAGTAAATATTAGCGTTAAAAAAATTTCGACAAATCCATCTGAAAGAAATTAAATAAATATTCTATGAAAATAAAAAACCTATCGAAGAATATTTATTGGAAAATTTGTTTATTATTTTTTTGTTATTTATTTATTAATTTTAGTTTAAAAAATATTTTAAAATTATTTATTACTATTAAATTTTAATAAACATAAATTCAAGAAAATTTATTTAATTCTTTTTCTTTATAAAAAATAAAAAATATACTTATAAAAACCAAAAGATTCCTTGAAAAAAGTTCATTAAATAATTAAATAAATTCATCAAACAAGTTTTGCACATAATTCTCTCTAATCAGATTAAAATATTTATACCCATTCTTCAATTTTGTTTGTGAGTTTTGCTCTATAAATTTTCTTGTAAATTTATATACTTTATTCATTAAAATTTAAAAATATCTTGTAACAACTATTATTGCACAAAATAATTAATCTTTTTGAAAAGCTCTCTGCATAAGTGCTGTCCTCTTTTGACAAAGCATCTAATTTTTTATTTTTACAATTTATCAAAAAGAAAAATCTACGTAATGTTTTCAGAGTATCATGATTGAATCTTGTGGTTTAATTGTCTTGGACATGAATTTCCCTTCCAGATGGTGAATTAAAAAAAAAAAATATTCTCTAGTGTTTATCAGTATGAAAAATATTTTTTTAATTAAAATTTATTATTTTAAAAATATTATAATAGTAGTAAGATATAAACAAAATGATTTAATAATAATTTTAAATTATTTTTTTCCTTGCTAGTGAATATTTTCATTGTGAAGAATTTTTTATCTAAATTTTTTGTATATTTTTTTTGCAAAATATTAAGAAATAAATATTTAATCATAGCACTAATCAAAATAAGAATAATAAAATTGATAAATTTTAATTTTAATCTGTCATTTGAAGTAGGAAAAAATTTAAAAAAATTAAAAGAGAATTTTTTTCTTTCTAGAAACTTTTTCTTTTTGTATCCTTGAACCTTTATTTTACTTCTTACATTAACAATACGACAACTTTAGTAATTTTTTTTACCTTCAAGTTGAATTAATTTACCTTAGTTTTTTATTTTAATTTTGTCAACAACTGACATTATACAGCCAAGGACTATTATAACAATTTTACTTTGATAAGAAAATCTCAAAGTTAAGCAGCATGCACACACTCAATAAAATTATATATTATTTTCTCTATTTGTAAATTTTAATTACGCACATGTAAAAGACAAATTTAAAGTTTACAAGTAACTAGTTGCCTTGGGCTTGCTAAAAACATCTTTACCTACTTTCTTTTAATACAAAAAAACCTTGATTTTCTTAAATATTTCGGCACATTTAATTTAATATTAATCAAACAAACAAACTTAATAATTCAAAATAATATTTTTAACAATTCATTAATTTTCATTGTTGATATTATTTATTTTTTTTTTGTCGTATATAATACTGTCATCTTGATATTTTAATTGTTGTCAAAATAACTTTAATGTTAATTCATCAAGAAAATATATCTCTCAATAAATTCACTTGACAATCTAATTATTTATAAAATTTGACAACTTGCCAATTATTATTTACACAATACAAAATTTTCCACCAATTTTTTTTCTATTCAGTTCATCTTAAAAAGCACAATTTTCTTTTTATTTCAAATATCTCTTCAATATTTTTTGTTTCATATTTTTTCATCAATTCAAATACTCAAAATCTCAAATTCTTTTTTACCTTTTTTTTTTTACCTTCGATTTTCCGGATTTTATATTTTGCCTTGAGCATTTTTTTTTTCTACCTATCTCGATTACCATTTATACCGATTTTTGATACATTTTCCACAATATTTGTTTCGTTTTTTAGTGTATAATAATAACTTTACATATCTTCAAATTTTTTTTTCATTTTTTATTATCTGTATTTTTATTTTCTTTTTTTTTTTTTTGTTTTTATTATTCATTCGAGCATAAAACACACTATACATTGTGTACCATGTGTTCCATTGTTTTTATTTTTATTTTTTTATAGATGTATATACAATCAGAGAGCTCTGTGTTCTAAATTCAAACACAGCCTTAAAATTCATACGAGAATACACGACCCTACGCAACCTGCCACAATGAAATGTGCCATTTTTAATTTTTTTTTTTATTTTCTTTACCTTATTTTCCATTCATTGTTCTTTTTAATTTTTTTTTTTTTTTAATTATTACTATTATTTTCTTTTGTTTGTTTATTATTTTTTTTTTGTCTTTTTTTTATTCGATGGTATTCTTGCAGAGGCGTGTCACACAAAGCTCGTTGTTCACACGGTACACTAGGTATAAATTGAAAAGAAAATAAAAAAAAAAATAGATAAGGGTAGATTACACCCTGCGCAATCTTTGCTGTTTTCTCCAAACAGCCCAGGTATCCTCGAAGAATTTTTTGTAACCATTCTTTAAATTTTTTTTTAACTCAAGTTATTTGTCGCACTAGTGATTTTGTTGCCTCGGATTTTCACAATTTAAAAACATGTCCATAAACTAAACATTTAATTTTTCCTTTTTTTTATTGTTATATTTTTGATGACAGTTTTACTATAATGCAATTTGAAATAAATTTTTTTGTGAAAAGCGTGGAATCAGCCAGAAAAAAAAGAGAAAAATTGATGTCTAAATTATAAATAAATGCTGTAAAACAATGGGGTATAAAAAGTGAAAGTAACACGTGATAATTTAAGCGATAAAAATGTAGTTGAGTTTGAACGAGATTCATACAGTAACCAAGTGTGTATAGAGCAAAAAAAAAAATAGAAAAAAAATAGCAATGAAGCGTGGATCACTGTATAGAATAGCCCGTCAAATGCAGAGTAAAAAAAATAAAAGAAAAATAATAAAAAGAGGGTAAACTATTTGATATATATTTGGCACATGGCCAAAAACGATCTCACTGTATATTATAACGTTTGGCACTAAAAGTTAATTCGCGTAATGGTCTGTGTATATTTAAAATTATTTATATTTTGTCAATAGTGATATGCTCTTGCCGAATATGATAAATTCAATAATCACACAATTCATTTCCAAAACATTTAACATTTTTTTTATCCTATCATATTTTATACATTATTTTCTTTATTGAAAAAAAAAAAAAACATTTTCTTTTTTATTGAATTTTGTTTATTTATTTTATCCATGAAATAATAGAGAAATGTTTTTTTTTTTTTCGAAGGAAATTATCGCTGGTATTTTGCCAAATATTGAAAAATTTAAACTAAATTTTAGTCAATTTATTACTCGATTATAAATTCAAAATTATATGATTTACATTTGGATTATTTTCTTTGTTTCAACAAAAAAAGGATTATAATTCACGATTTATTAAATTAATAATTTGTTTTTTATCTTCATGTCAATATTTTTATTTTTTTAAAAAGAAAAACTTGATTTTATTCGTCTTTCAAAGTATTTTTTTTTTTTCATCTTTTTCATTGCAATTTTATTATTATTTTATTTCGTCTCTTTGAATGTGCTTTTTTTTCTTTTTCGCTGTCCAAGTTTGTGAGCTTGCAAGCTCACTCTTTTCTCTTTGAATTTATTATTATTATTATTTCAAAATTTTTATTTGATAATCAAATATCAAAATAAATACATATATACGTTTTCATATTTTTCGTATCGCTGATATATAAATGAAGATCCTCAGACAAGACAGGAGTTTGTCTCCCTTGAGTACTGGCATTAGTCACTCTTCGCATCATTCACCCTGAGGACATATACACCTGGGAATATTTAACTCGGTTGGTAAATTACTGACGTCTCAGTCCCAGCGTCATTCCCGCATGATGAACAATATATACATATATCTATAAAACCCATTCAACAAAACCTCATGAATACAAGGGGAAATGACTTGATAAGAAAAACCCAAATCACTTTTATCTCCGAAAAATCATCATTACAAGAAATTCTAATAAAAATATCTCTTCGGAGTTAAATAAACATGAGAAAATCAAAATTAAAAACAAAATCTTAAATCACATTTAAATATTCATATAGTTTTCTCGTTTAAACATTTTTTTTTTCATTTATTTATTTTTTTTTTTTTACGTTCTTACGACACCCGAGAATTGTCTTTGGATTATTTACTTAAAACATGCAACCTCGCACAATGTTTATTCAGGAGTTTCACGTACCAAAGATATTCCCAACGCTGAGATTACGTGACACTGTGGTTAGCGCCATAGGCAGTTGGTAAAACTGAAGCAAAAAAAAAAAAAAATTTACCAACCGTTTATGGTACAAAACGTCAGGCACACTACAGACTCAAATTCGCATTATTTCAAGTTAATTATTTTACTATTTTTATTCGTTTTTTTCTTACACGTAAACCGGAAGTTAAAAAAAAATATAACGCAAAAATTATGAAGCCCGATAAAATGTTATTTTTAATTATTTATAAAAACTATATATTAAATTAATATAAATTCTTTTTCATTTCTTGTATTTATCAAGCTCATTATCCAAGCGAAAAAAAGCTCATTTATTTCTTCATTAAAAATGAATAATTATTTTTTAAATATCAAAAAACATTAGGCGATAATTTTAACTGAAAAAAAATAAATATGTACTTGTGTGAATTAATTAAAAATAAATAATCCGATTGGATATAAAATTTAAATTATATCGCATTAAATGAACATTAAATATTTTTTTTATTTGTTAATATCATTAATTTTTTTTTTTTATAAAAAACGCCACAAACATAACACTTGTGCCAAACATCGTTAGTATTTTTTATGTTGCTCAAAAAAAAAAAAATTATACAATTGTATTGGTAATACTTATTCAGCATGCCAGAGACCACACCACACTAGCCACAAATTTCCAGTCATTTCATCCCTTTTTAGTTGAATGTATGGGTAAAAGCATCTACCCCTAGTAAAACCCGCAGATCCGTTTGGAGCTTAAACCGCCTAGTGGAAAGTACGGGTGCACAGTAACTTGTTCAGAGTGGAATTACGATAGACGATGGGGGTGAAAAGTAGATATAGACTAAAAAGAGAAAGGAAGAATGAAATTCGAAAAAAAAAAGAGGTAAAGGGATGAGACATATACATATATGCTGGTAATGGAAAGCTTGGTTTTGTAAAATCTAGAATCAGAGAGATGGGCGAGTAAAATATATGTAGATAATTTTGTGTTTGAGGGTGTTGGAAAATGAGAAGAGGAAACATACAGTGCTTAAGCAGCTTTTGTCGTACAAACTTATACCAAGCATCAACATCCACTATATAATTCCAATTTTAATAATATTATTTGTCACTTTTCGTATATTAAACTATCATCAAAATTTTGGTAACTTTAATCTTTTCACATTATAATTTTGACCTTAACTCTCTTCCTTTTTTTTTTTTTTGTTAAACCCACTGAATGTCATTTGCTAAATTTTGCCTGGATAGGAACTTTTCATTCGTTGAAAATTCAACTTTTGGATAATAAAATGTAAGCTAATTCTATCCGCGTCACACTATCACCATGCACGTCATACTGAAATGCCTATTTTATTTTTCTATCGTAGTTTATTTAGAGCACTGAGTTAAAATTAATAATAATTAAAAAATAAATTTTTTTTTATATTTATTTTTCAAGGATTAAAAGCTTATATTAAAGTTGATGAATATAATTATAATTTAATGTTAAACGTGCTTAATACTGAAGGCGAAGAATTAGAAAAAAAAATATAAGAAAAATATATAAAAATTAACAAGAGCTTGTGTGTAAAGAGCTATTTATTTTTCAAGATATTTTTTGTGATAAAATATTGTAAAAGAGAACCCTTGTGTGTGATGATGTGGTTGTGGTATTTTTGGGTGTATGTGTAATAAATTTTTGGCCCAGTTTGCCAAGTAACGAGACAATGTTTTATTTTGTGGTGATGAAAATTTACAAAATTAAATTAATTACTCATGATGCTTGTTTAAAATATGTTAGAAAATAGCTTCTAATAAAAGCAGAAGTGATGCTCAAATATTTTACTTTGGTATAATTGAAATTGAGTCAACAGTTTTTGTGTACAGTATAAAATATCTTATGAAATTTAAAACTGAATTCTAATTAATAATAAAATCAAAATTAAATGATTCACACTTGGATTATATTTTTCATGTATCAACAACAAGAAAAATAAAAAAATAAAAAAATTGACGACATATTGAATTCCGAGAGTGAGCTTTCAACCTGAGCTTTGTGCTTTTCCTTAAAACAATATTTTCCACTCTGCTTCACCACGATGAAAGACCACTCTAAAAAAAAAAAAAAGTAAAAATTCGTCCGAACCGCAACACAATGTCTCTCCCATTTTTTTTTTACATCATCCCTCTTCGATCTTCTAAAAAACATGATATATACTTCAAAAGAAAATTGGTATACTATATTAAGCAACCCACCAAAAGCCATAGTAATATACAATAAATTATAAAACCATTCTTTTTTTTTTTTTAAATTCATATAAAGTACATAAGTCCCACGAAAATGATATTATAAAATGAATAGTGTTTTGATAAAAAGTAGTTATGACGCAGCGACCGAGTGTACTGTATAGTCAGGGTGGATAATCCGGATTTTTCCGGGCCTCTGTTATCTATAAGTATATATTTATAGATGAATAAAACACCATGATAAATCGTCAATGTATATGTGCACATATAAAGTATAAAATAAAAAATCTACTGATCGAAAAAAAGCAAAGAAAAAAGCGAAAACAATTCGTGTGAATTTTTCAAAATTTTTACAGCTGTTAAAATTCAATTTTTTTTTTTTTTTCTTATCATCATGTTCTTTGAGAAGAATAGTAGAAAAAAAAAAAAAATAAAATATATATAAACTCATTGACTAATTCTACATTCCATTATCATATTTTTTTTTTTCTGTCTGACTAAAACTGCACTTTTCTACTGAATACACGCAGACATCGTTTTTATTATCATAATGTCTCTCAAAGTTTCTTCTTCAATTCAACTTTTTATATTTCATGGTTTCTTTACTATTCCATTTCATACCGCTGATTTTTTTTTTTTTTTTACATCATATTTTTCATTTATTTTCATTTTCTTTGTTTATTTTAATTTTAATTTTTTTTTTCTTTGGTTTTATTTATAGCCGAAAAAAAAAATAACAGTTGTCAGTGGTTGTATGTGAGGCATAAATAAAAATGAAAGGAAAATACATTGAGCATGTTTTTTTATTTTTTAAAATGAATATATCAAAATTGAAAAAGAATTTTAAATCGCTCGGAGATTATGTATACTTTTCTTATACATATATTACATTTTCGTGTCTTGCCAGTGATGGATGATCCTTGAAACCATGAAATTTTATAATAAAAATACATATCAGTATTTTATTTTCTGTATTTTTTAAATCTCTTCTATTTTCTATATCAATATTATTTTTATTTTATGTATCCTATTTGTATTTAAATGTTTTACTAATCAATAATTGAAAACTAAATATTAATTATAATTTACAAGTATTCATTTATTATTAATATATTTATTTATTGTATTATTCAAGCAAAATATATCAATGATTATATATTATTATAATATATTCAAATATATTATTCAATATATATATTTCAATGAAAATTATAACATTGTATATTATTCGAATAAAATATATATTCAATGTTTTATAATATTATATTCATAAAACTATTACAACAAAAGTAGACTCGTTTTATGCTCGATAGACTTTGCAACTGTAAATTAAAGCCTGCTTATAATTTTAGTTCTAAAATAAAAAAAAGAATAAAGTATTAACAAAAATTAAATTGAAAAAAAAAAAATGTAAAAATCTTACAAAGAAGACTTACTCTTGTGC
This sequence comes from Aphidius gifuensis, assembly GCF_014905175.1. Lineage (NCBI taxonomy): Eukaryota > Metazoa > Arthropoda > Insecta > Hymenoptera > Braconidae > Aphidius > Aphidius gifuensis. The sequence continues at coordinate 3,735,729 of NC_057788.1, read as the reverse complement.
GTGGTTGGAATATTTAACAGCAGTAGGAATGGTAGCATTTTGGCGTGCAAGCATTTATTATTCAATTATCCGTCGACAGTGTGGGCGTTGACATTTATGTGTAGAATGAAGGTGAATATATCTCACTTTTCTCTTTTCATAATATAACTTTAATATATATATATTTATTTTATGTCGTCAAAATTTTACACATATATAGACTGCATACGAAGCGCTCGTTAAATACACATCCTTCATGGAATATACAATACTTGTCTTGCATGTGTATGAGCATCATTGTCGTCGTGAATAATTTATCAAAGTAACGACACTTGAAAAAAATTTTTTTTTTTTTAAAGTAACAATAATCATTTTAATGCTGTTGTATTTTTAAAAAAAATTTTTTTATTCATAAAAAAATTGAAGCAATATTTTTGCTGATATTAAAAAATTATTGGAGCTTTTTTTAGTTGACGAGCTTTTTTTCCCTTGAATTTAGATGGACCTTCAAAACATGGGGTAATTTTAAAACTAAAAATATCTTTTTTTTAATTAATTAATTTTTCACAAGTTAAAATAGTTTTTATTTGATTTTTTTGATAAATAAATTTTAATTGAAACTTTGGGATATTTAATTTCACTTGGAACATGTCGATTAGTGTTTTTATTTATTTATTTTATTTTTTAATTCAAAAAAATTTCAACATTTAAAATTTATTGTTACAAATGTAGTTAGTTTTTAGAGTAAAACTGTTTGAAAAAAAAAAAAAAAATCAGGAAATGAGTAAGACAAAAAAAAAATAATGTGAAAAAAACAAAAAAATAAATAAAAAAATAAAGTAATGTTTAGTTGAAAAGGTAAAATGGGTGGTTTTGTATATATAGGATCACACACAAACATACAACAACAAAGTAGAATCGTAAATTTAGAAGAATCCGGGCATTAGGTTGGATTCAGACTCCGGCGACCGGAAACGACTGTGGTAAGAACAAATTGCGCTTCTTACCCGGTAATATTTTTACGTGAATTGGGAAAGATTTTAGGGTGGTGTGTGTGTGTATATACAAGGGGTGAGAATTAATTTAACGATGTCATGAGTTTACCAATGAGACGCCATGTAGTGTCAGCCAACAGTTACAAGTCACTTGTAACACTTTTAATTCTAACCAATAAAAAAAGCTTCCTTTTTTATTTGTTCATAAATATTTTACTCGTTTTTTTAACATATTATTTCAAAAAATTGTCTCGAAATTTATTGATAATATTTTTTTTCTAAATAAAATAATTGTTTAAAAAAATTTAATATATTTTTCAAGAAAATTTACTTTTTTTTACGTATTTTAATATTTTTTTAAATTAAATTTGACAAATATTTCAGCTATGTATTGAAAATATCATTGTAATTTTTTTAAAAATTATTTACACTTGTTTAATAGACAAATGTATGAAAAAAAACGTGAAAATTATATTAAAGAAATAAGCATTAATGTAAAAAACCAGTTTACATAAAAAAAAGCTTAATTTTGTTGGAGATTTTTTATTATTTTTCATATGTAACATGTATATCATCTCCTAGCGAGCAACTGAATTCAAACATTCTGAACTCGGGCTGTTGAACAAAAACAAAAAAACAAAAAAAAGAATGAAAAACATGAAAAATAAATTTATCCTTGTCGTATGAGCTTTTAGAAATTTTTCAGAATAGTCGTTTGAATTTATTACAACTGTTTGTTTTCTTAAAATGCAACTAGACTACATCACGTTACTTATCATATAAAAAATATAAAAAAAAAATATAACAATAATAGCATAAACTTAATTTATGTTTAGAATATAAACTTTAAATAAAAATATAAAAATATATATACATCCTTGTACATCACGTAATAAAGAATAGACACGTTTTGGTAAAAAAAAAACACAAAAAAATACGTAAACAACACTTGAAAAATAAAGCTGCTTTTTTTAAGAATATTTGTTCACATGTACAATATTTATTTGTTACTTATACAAGTCTCTATTAACTGAATCAAATATTAGCAAATAAGAAAAAAAAATTTAAGCAAAGAAAAATGATTATTTATTAATTTGTTTAATTAATTTTAATTTTTCAATTATTAAAATTTAAAAAATAAAAAAAGCTCTATTTATTTTGATTCATCTTCAAAATATTTTAAAATTTTGTTTTTTTAATTTTCCATTTGATGAATTTCATGTGAAAATAAAAACTCTAGTGATTAAATTTCAGGCTTTTTTGTTTTTCAAATTTTTAAATGGAAAAAACAAAAAGTAAATTTGAGTATGTCAACGAGGCTTATACTCACAACCACGAATTTTTGTTTGAATATATATTAATGCAAATACATATGTGTGTATATTTATAATATAAATGCATATCGTATCGTTGGATCAAATTTAAAATTACTGTTGAAATAAAATTTTATTGAAAACACACAATGTACATAGATGCATCTAGAAAAGTCTCTCTGTGTGTTTATGCATTTGTCTGTGTATTTCATGTTCAAAGAGCCATTACGAAAATGACCGTATTTCCCTATCTATTTGTCATCCTTCCATTTAATATTTCACTTTATACAACAACTCATTCTCTTTTTTTTTTTTTATATATTTTTATTTTTAAACAATATAAAGCCTCAGTATATTTACTGTACAATACAATCCACATGAAAATACTAAATTTTACGAATCAATTAATGTAAATAATTGCACTCAAACTGTAAAATACTGTGAAACAATATTTATTGTTTAAACAAAACCTTCATTTTAGTTGAATTTTCTATTTTAAAAATTGCTTGTATTATTTTTTTATTTTTTTATTCAAAATAATTGAATGAAATTAAATTTTTCATTTAATTTTTATAACCTGAGTATTAACAATTAAATTTTAATGAATTATTAATAAATTTCACATTTAAAAAATATAAAAGTTGAAATTTTTAATAGAAATTTTCTGTTTAATTAATTAGTGGTTTATATAATTTTTTATTTTTAATTACAGGGTCCAGTTGGTGAAGTGGGTGGAGTAAGACTACCTTTACAATCGCTGCATGGATACGGTTCTGTGTTCATGTATTCAGCATCAACTAGTCCTGGTGGTGGTGGTCAAAATGGTCAGGGTAATGGTGGTAATGGTGAAGTGACACTACGTCTTCGTGAACCTGAAGATATACCAGAAGAAGTATTGGCACGTCTTGAGGACACAGCTACCCTCTCAATATCACTTCAAGGAGATGCCGTATTGAGACTCAGTTCAGCAAGTGCTGGTAAGAAAAACAAAAAAAATACATCAACTATTTTAAATAATCTTATCTTTATTTTATTTTTTATATTTTCTTTTTCACTTATCAACTATTGACATTTTTCATCATCCCCATCCATTCTGACTTATACCCTTGTTTTTTCTATATTTTTTTTTTTTTGTTAAACTCACGCCTGGTTTAATCGTCTGGCACAACACCCAAAAACTTAAACAGAATATTCAGATGTTTTGTCATTGACTTTCTAGATGTATACGAGAAAAGTATAGATAGAAAGAAAAACAATATGAGAGAGAGAGAGTAAAACATTTGGGATAAACCCAAGTCCAAGACTTGATGTTTGTATATTCTCACGAATCGAAATGTCTGCTTTAAATATATGTATATATATTTAGTAAATGTGTTAGTGAATAACATGTCTTGTTGAGGGGGTGATAGAATATAGTATACAAGGGTTATATTCAAGAGTAGAGATAGTAGATGAGTAAAGAAGAGAAAAGTAAATTTGGAAAGGGGTAAAACCAGGACCAACCGAGCGAATCCTTCCGGGCGATTTGTCAATCCCAGTGAAACTGCTTGTCTAGTGGCTTTGCATGACGTAGCAGAACGATAATAAATCCGGGATTTTCATAAGTTTGGCGCTTGAAAATGCTTTGGTGTTCCTTGGACCGCCTGTGGCTGTCGTGAACTCGAGGATATTATGGCGTACAAATGCCTTCTTCATGGATAATATAAATTTATATTTTTTTTTTATTCCTCCCATTCCCAACGCCTTTCTTTTTTTATTCTCGCTATTTTCTGGAATTTTTTTTTTAATGGTAGTTTACTATTATCGCTAGTGTTTTCGTGTTTTTGGCTTGTGACTGGTTTTTTCCATCCATTAACAACAACAACAGCATCATCAACAACAACAACAACAACAACAAATTCATTATGGTTAGATAAACCAAAATAATCGGGAGCATATATTATTTAGTGTCTATATTTTTATCCACATGTTGAACAACATGATCAATAAAAAATTTAATTAATCTCTTTCGAAATTATTTAGAACATAAATTATTTTAATTATTATTTTTTCATTTGGTTTTTTTTTTATTTATTAATTAATAAAGAGAAAAACTAATATATTGATTTTTCTTTTTAATTAAAAAAAATTTAATAATCTGTGATTTAAATTTATTCATGTAAATTTTTTTTCGAGTATAATATTTTTAATAATAAATTCATGTATTGATTGATGGAATATTTTAATTGGTCAATGATATTTAATATATTTCGAAGTTTAATAATTTTTTTTTTTTTAATTCCGTTAATAATGAATATTGCATCGTTTTGATGAACTTTATAAATGAAATATTTAACTTGATTTATGTATATTTTTTATAATTATTATAACGCTAGGTTCATTCAATATGTAAATGTAAATTCCTCTTTTGTATTTTATTTATTATTTTGAAAATATGTATGATCATTATCGAAGCTCGTTATCGAAATATTTCAATCAAAAGCAAAATTTTGTTGGAGTTTTAATCCTCGGGCGGTTTTGTTAATATTTACAAAAATCTACAATATTTATGTTCGAAATGAATTCAGCGAGTTGATGAACAAAATAAAACTAAAATAAATAAAAAAAAAAAAAATGTAAAACATAATTAACATTAGCTCTTCCAGTTATTTATCAGTGTTGTATATTTTTTTTTTAAATAATTTCCGGGTTAAAATAAAGTTGAATTTCGCATTGTTAAATTTCTCATGAAAACAAAAAATCCTCAAATGGCATGGTAAATCTTTTTAAGAATAGCAATTACCGTAATACCACCTCAAGAAGTCAAAGAAAGGAAAAAAATAAAATTATAATTTAGAAGAATAAAAGCAAAAAAAAATGGCTATTTTGTTTGTGATAAATTTTGTTAAGAGTGTTTTTGGACTTTTTGAGAATTTCACCCTGCTATAGACACAGTTAACCAAAAAGAAAATGACCGAAAATAATAAATTGAGAAGAAAGTAAAATTTAGCTGGGGGAAAAACGAATTTTCATGTTGATAGGGGAGAGATTGAAAAAATATATAGAGTCAACTTATGTGCACACGCTGTGTATATGCCAAA